>NC_092335.1:87760000-87917500 GCF_046630445.1 Rutidosis leptorrhynchoides | reverse complement strand
TTACTCCGTATAATATATCTGTCTGTTAGTATGCTTGGAGATTACAAATCGTATTAGAAGATGCAAACAGATTTCTTATATGTTGTGAAAGTTTTGATCCATGTCCAATAAGAGTTTTTTGCTATAGTGAACTGCATTTGTTTTCATTTTTTTAGTATCGCTATGTACAAACCAATAATAATTGCAAATCACGGGTTCTTAAACTATTTTTTTTAAATTTGTTAACACACGGGCTCTTAAATAATTCTTATACTTTTCCTATCTGCAAATCACGAGCTCTTAAACTCAAAATAATTTTAAAATTTGTCAACTCCACGGGCTATTAAATAATTATTATACTTTTTCAATTTTTTTAATATCGCTATTTACATACCAATATGAAATGTAAGTTACATTTTTTTGCACGGTTTTTACACACCCGTGCAACGCACGTGCTCAAAAACCTAGTATATATATATATATATATATATATATATATATATATATATATATATATATATATATATATATATGATCAATGGGGAAGTAACCAATTGGGGGGAAGCAAATTTTTTTTTTTTCGTTTATTGAAAAAACTTTGTTTACGAACATTATAGATTGGATAAAAATATGAACATTTAATAAAGACACTTTGTGATAATTGTTTTTATTTTGGTGGAAAAACGCTCGAAGAAGTAATATACAACAATTATCGTGTTTTTCGAGCGTATGTTGAGGTTTTAGATATTAGGGTTTATAGTGTTTAGATATTATGGTTTAGAAATTTAGGGTTTAGGGTTTGGGTTTAGGGTTTAGATTTAGGATTTATATTTAGTTTTTAACACGAACGGTTTAGAGTTTAGGGTTTAGGGTTTGGGGTTTTGGGTTTAGGGTTTAAGTTGAGATCTAAGGGATAAATCTCAACCCTTAGATCAATTGCACATCAATCCCCTATTTTTGCAGATCGGGTGCAGATCAATTCATACGTTCATTAGGTCACACGTGAAAGTTCATCATATGTTCATCTTCATCATAACAAAAAATCGAATTGAATCCAATTGATGATGGAGATCAGTTCCTGAGACACTAATTAACAAGTTTTGTAAAGCATCATGGATCAAAACAACATCAAATCTTCAAATCAATGATGAATATTAGCGGTTTTAAGGATGAACACCAAAAAACAAAGTTGAGATCTAGGACATTTTGGAAGATGAAATCAACATAAAAGGTTCTTGAAATCCTTCATATAACACTCGACATTCATCCTTTGATCCCGAAGCATACAGATTCATTTGAATTTGATTAATCTCTAAATAGTTGACTTTTTCTTCAAACCTTTGACCTCGAAATTCATGCTCGGTATTTCAAATTAGGGTCGATGAATTTGCAGACAGGTTCACGAAGATATTTGAAACACTTATGCACTTTTATTTTTCTCTAATTGTTGTTGAATTGATCCAGAGGTCAAAACCCCATGAAAACTGTAAGACCCTGTTTCAGTTTCAGCTCTGTTTCAGTTAATTGGGACGCCGTCCAATTTATGGGACGCCTTCCAGTAGGGAAGGGTTGGACGCCGTCCAGTTTTTGGGACGCCGTTCAAATGGTCTAGCGAGTTAGCTGTCTTGTTTTGAGATATTTAAGGAGTATTATGGTAAATTCACTTGTGGGACGTTTTAAGGCCACAAAAGCTGATCCAATCTCATTTGGATCTTATCTTCCACCTCTCCAAACACTCTCAACCCTTTTAGTGAGAGAAACCTTGGTTTTAGAAAGAGAGAGCTTGATTGGAGAAGAAGGAGTTGAATTCTCACCGAAGTGCGAGTTTTAAAGTTGTTCATCTAGTCACTAGCTACGTTGTGATAGTGGTGGTAAGTTCTAAACCTAATTTCTTTACTTGATTAGCGATAAGGGTTAGGGTTTGGGTAAATGGTGAACATAAAACTCATGTTTGATGATTTTGGGTGTTTTTGGGTAAGTTTGGGTCATGAGGACTCAAAGACAACTAACCTAGGGTTTCAAAGTGTTAATTGGTGGTTATGAGTCTTAAATGGTTAGTTAATCACTAGAACACCTTGATATTAAGTAAGTGGGTGTTATTTGGGTATGTTGGTGACCCAAATGGGTGTGTTAACCTTGAAATGGGTCAAATGAGTATTTGATTACCTAAGTTGTTTAATGAGTGTGAAAATGCAATAACCTTGTGTTAAAAATTGTATTGAAACCATTTTTAGCTAGTGTTAGGGTTTTGACGAAGTTGACCTAATATTAGGGTAAAGAGTGCAAATGGGTCAAAATTGCACTATGGGTCAAAATGTCACTAGGATGGTGAGTAAGTTGGTTGACCAACTCGATTGTATGATTGATTATATGCATGATGTAATAGGTACGTCGCGTTGAAGGTTGCGAGCTTGATTAACTCACCAAAGGCATTAAGGTGAGTAGAATAATTATATATGTGTGTATGTAATGTATTTACTTGTGCGAAGTACGATGTGGGTTTTAAGTTCGGGTATGCGATACCACATCGTGTTGGCATGGGATGAGGGTTTAAAGTTCGGGTATGAGATACCTCATCATCATGTGTGTGTGTGTGTGGGCGTGAAGTGTGGGTTTTAAGTTCGGGTATGCGATACCACATTTCACGTGACTGGTGGGTTTTAAGTTCGGGTATGCGATACCACCCAAGGGACTAGTGATGCATACTAGTGGCGTCTGCGTGGCTAACGGTTCATTCGTGAGAATTGTTCCCTTTGTACCATTGGTTAACCATGGTTACGTGTTGTAGTGTAGCATATTATATTGTTCGAATTATATGCTATTGTTGTGCTAGCTTACGTATTGGAGATTTAGCCTTATACTTTGCGATGGTATGCTAATTATATTGGTAACGTGTATGCGGTAATTGTTGTAAGTGATGCAGGTAAGTAGGTTATATATGTATGTGTATAATTATTGCATTCACTAAGCGTTTTTCTTACCCTCTCGTTGTTTATCTTTTTAGGCTCCGGCGTGGACAAGGGTAAGGGCGTTCGTTTGGATTAGTGGTCTCCCACTTTGTTTTGGATAGGAGATACTTTTGGGAAGTTTGACTTTTGAAGTTTGACCGAGATTGGGGTAGTTTAACCCTAAACATCATGCTCTAGGTGTCGTTTGGAATTTAAACTATTATGGTCGAAACTTGTATTTTGAACGAATTTCGTAAAATGGGTCATTGTGGGCCCGGTGTTGTAAAACTCGGTTTCATTGAGAAAACTTCTTAGTTTTAATAATTATAACATGTTGTGAAAGTCGTTCGTTTTAAAAGTGTCGTGAAGCCGGTTTTCCGCTCGCGTAAGTTGGACCACTTGATCAGAATTCTGCAGTTCATTTAGATGTCATCCCAAATGGTTGGACGCCGTCCTGGTCTTCAGTACTGGACACCGTCCAGATAACAGGACGCCGTCCAGATGTACACTGTCACAAAATTTTTTATTTTGGGTCGTATTTTGGTATAGCGAGGTTTGGGTTGTTACAAGTAGTATCAGAGCATGGTCTAAGGGATTTAGGTGACTTGAGATAGGTGCCTAGACTTAGACTTTATTGTGTATACATTTTATGCGGGACTTGTAGGAGACGGGTCGGACCGGGAATTGGTTAGTGCTTAGGTTTATGTGAACTAACCTTGTGCTAATTGTTTTGTATTGTGTTTACAATCATCAAGCAAGATAGACGTCGTACTAGCAAGTTAATGATACGTGCTCGCGTAACAATGACTAGCTACCATTGTTACGGGTTCAAATCATGTCAAACAAGCGATGTACGACGAATGTCAAGCAAGATGGGGCGGTGTGGTATACATGTCGTTTCCTTTACGTTTTGTTGTTTAATCGATGTGCATTCTTTAGAATGAAGATGAAAGATGGAATCGGAACGGACGCGCCTACTCATGAAAGGAAGGATGAGTTAACGGCGAGGGTTGAGGCCGTGCTCGGACATTATGTCTGGGTTTGGCCAACGAAGTTAGATAGGTAGTCAAGGAGTCAATCGAAGGACGAGTAACCGAAATGGTCCGAGACCAAGAGACTAAGATCGTAAGGGAAGAGTTTGGGAAGAGGTTTTCTGAACCTTGAGGTAGTGGTGACGAAAAAGTATTGCAAGGTTAGAGTCAAGTTCTCCTGGTAAGGGGACGAGAAGTGCGCCTGAAGGTGTTGGAAACGTGAAAAAGAGGAGTAAGAGAGGTTTCGTACCTACGTGCTATGATTGTGCACAACGGGGGCATTTGTCGCGTGATTGCACAAATGCGCCTTCAAACAACGACACATGTTTTAAGTGTCGGAAAGATGGACACCTCAAGTCGGAGTGTCCCGAGTCGTTTAATGATCAAAGTAAAGGTGTAATGGAAAGCGCGAGTAGCATGAGGAAGGGAGTGTCAGGCTCCAGTAGGAATAAATGTTACAATTGTGGGCAAGAGGGACATAAGTCTCGTGAGTGTCCGTCTGGCAAAACTGTATGTTTTTATTGTCGGAAGGAAGGGCATCAAAGATCTGAGTGTCCCGATTTGGCTAGAAATCAGACTAAGAAGTTGGGAGGTTTCGTGCCTACGTGTTATAATTGCCTACAACGAGGTCATTTGGCACATGATTGTATGGGTGTACCTTTAAACACGATCAGGTGCTTTATTTGCCAGAAGGAGGGACACCGAAAGGCGGAGTGTTCCGAATCATTTGTCGATCGGGTTAAGAGGTTAGAGCGCGAGTACTTGATGGGTAGTGAAGCACAGAAGTCGAACGATGCTGCTTCAGGTACTTTCGTTTCGATACAAATATGCCTTAAGATTATTTGTTGTGTGTTGATGGATTTGAGTATGTGTTAGAGACTTAAATCTCGTCTCGAGATCTAATTAGTCTCGAGTGAATGTATGTATGTAGCACCCATAAGGGTACAGGGTTAGTGAACTCGGTGACGATTTGATTTGTTAGTTGTTTCGATGACGGTGCACTGGGGTGATGCTTGAGTCGATGACTCGTGAGAGTTGACCTGGTTCAAATGAAATGTGTAAGTACGTAATATTATTAGGGGCAACATTCCTAATGGAATTACCCTACGTTGACATTTGGATTGACAGACGAAGGATGTAAGACTTAATCTCTCTATGCATTTCTTAGCATTGAGTGAAGGGTTTGGTTTTACCAACCTATAGGAATGGGCTTAGGTGTTCGGTTGATGGCACGTGTTATCTTTTGTGTCGGGAGTCGAAGAACCAAAAGGTTCGTCGGTAAGTTATGATTGGAAGTCAACTAGTCGTGGTACTGGCGAATCTGGTCTCCCTTAACGAGATGGTTGTGTAAGGTTGTCGAGATGCGGACACGGATTTGATGGTCTAACAAGACAAGGATGGTGTTTGATGGAGAAGATGTGAGTAACACGATTGTTATGATAACATTGTTCACTTTTTCTAGAGGAGAAGCATAGGTGTATTTTCAGTCGGATAATTTCGGGAGCAACGGGTCGAGTAAAACCAAAGGTCGGAGAAGTCTGCTTCGCAGGTAGCGGCGTCTTTGGTATACGAGGAACGAGTTATGTTGACATTAGGTCGTTGCTTAATTGACACCAACGGGTGACAGTGAGCGTCAGTTTTTATGATGAAATGGATTCGCGAGAATTCGTGGGCGATGATCGATGGGGTGATTAGTCGTACAGGTCAGGGTGTTGTGCATTGGCTCTGTTGTTTGAGACTTTTGTTGTTTAGACTTCTTGCGTTGTGGTGTTAGGGTCGTTAAACTCGTTCGAGTGAGACCCGTAGGATTTGTAGATGGTGTCGTGTATTGTTGCGTGTGTATGAGTTAACAACTAAACGTATGGTGATGAAACCATGCAAGGAGTAGCCAGAATGCAAATGTATGTTTAATGACATTGACATGTCAGATTTGTATCTACATGTTAATTTAGTGATTTGTTGAGTAAAGTGTCGGGTGACATCCTGACATAAGGATTTGGCTTTTCGAAGGCTACGTGATACAGTGTGGTGAGTAATTTCATAAGATCTCACTCTTCGTTAACCACGATTGCGGTCGATGCGGTGCATGTAACGAGTGTTCATGGACTTGATGTGAGAAGGCAACCGTGATTATGGTTATGACGGAGTTGGAAGAATATTAGCATTGGTGTTTCCAAGCACCTCTTTAGTGATTAGTCGAAAGGTTAATAGGCTAGCAGTGCGACCAAGATAAATAGTGACTAGCGGGTGTCGCTAGAAAGTTGTGGGCGTTGAGCCGTAAGGATATTGGGAATTGCATGACTTCGAGTAGTAAGGGTCAAGCTCTTGATGACTCGGCGGTAGTAATGGGAGTTGCATAACACTGCGTCAGGTGCCTCCTTATACCTGCTAGTGAAATGCTCCACTCCAATGGTGTGAGTACTCTGTAATTGGGTACCGGTGAGAAACCCGAAGATACAAATGTGGTTTACTGCAGTGTTTAGCGCGCGTTAGCGTTTGACCGATTAAAGGATCGAGGTTCGAATACCTTGTTATAGGTCCGCAAGAAATCGTTAAGTATGACTAGTATCGAGACCGATTATGTGGGTTGTGTAATGTCAAGATTTCGCGAAATGTTATCACCTTGACAGCGGGTGTACGGGATTAGAATCCTAAGTGGGGGAGTTAAGTACCGGAGATGTCAGAATAATCCCTATCTAGTAGATGTGATGGGCGAACATGTTTCGCTTATTTAGTAAAGGAAGACTTTGATAGTCTTCAAAAAAGTCCCAAGTTGGATAGATAGATAGTCGCCTAAAGTAGTAGGTTGACTAGGAGGCTACTTTGATAATGAATCCTTACGTAGTAGGATGACATGCGGTTGTGAAATATTTGTATACATTATTATATTGTGTGTGTGTGTGTGTGTGTGTATATATATATATATATATATATATATATATATATATATATATATATATATATATATATATATATATAATTTTTGTGCGGTGTTCGTGAGACGAATCTATTGGAGAGATTCAGTTATTTGGTGTTTTGAGTGATCAAGTCCACCATAAGGAGTTTAATCGTTTGGGTGTACTAGGAGTTGTCGCATGTTTCATTTTGTGTGAATGTTGCACTAGTCCGGGTAAAGTACTTTATATGGACATGTGGAAGTGGTAAGGTACTCAATTGTATTAATGCTTGATCACCATTATTACAACCGTGTATCTTGGCACCAATCATGACATGTCAAGTACCGAACGGACGAATGTGGCATGGTTGGGGTAGTTTCGGGACGATTTAGGAATCGTGAATTGGTTCCTAGATTATGGTGGTCTCGGATGATGTGCTTGTGTCACATCGGGTCTATTTTCGATCAAATAGTGTTATGGTGGGTATGGATGGTTAAGGTGGGTATGTAAACTCACGGTATTGACGCATATGTGGTCACCCTAAGTAGTGGGTGTCCTGTTGATATTGATTTTGGTATAGTGATTTACCATAACTAGGATGATCAACGTGAGTGCGTAACGGAGACTTTGATCCCCTACTAGGATGTAATACGTCTCTTGGGTGTGTTTCGTGTAGGTACTCGGGTGAGTACGGAGAGGTGAATTCTGAAATGTCCCGTTCATATTGATTATAAACGTTCCATATTAATTGATTTCGTTGCGAGGCTTTGACCTCTATATGAGACGTTTTTCAAAGACTGCATTCATTTTTTAAAACAACCATAACCTTTATTTTATCAATAAAGGTTTCAAAAGCATTACGTAGATTATCAAATAATCATAATCTAAAATATACTGTTTACACACGACCATTACATAATGGTTTACAATAGAAATATATTACATCGACATATGTTTCTTGAATGCAGTTTTTACACAATATCATACAAACATGGACTCCAAATCTTGTCCTTATTTTAGTATGCAACAACGGAAGCTCTTAGTATTCACCTGAGAATAAACATACTTTAAACGTCAACAAAAAATGTTGGTGAGTTATAGGTTTAACCTATATATATCAAATCGTAACAATAGACCACAAGATTTCATATTTCAATATACATCCCATACATAGAGATAAAAATTATTCATATGGTAAACACCTGGTAATCGACATTAACAAGATGCATATATAAGAATATTCCCATCATTCCGGGACACCCTTCAGATATGATATAAATTTCGAAGTACTAAAGCATCTGGTAGTTTGGATGGGGTTTGTTAGGCCCAATAGATCTATCTTTAGGATTCGTGTCAATTAGGGTGTTTGTTCTCTAATTCTTAGATTACAAGACTTAATAAAAAGGGACATATTCGATTTCAATAATTCAACCATAGAATGTAGTTTCACGTACTTGTGTCTATTTTGTAAATCATTTATAAAACCTGCATTTATTCTCATCCCAAAAATATTAGATTTTAAAAGTGGGACTATAACTCACTTTCACAGATTTTTACTTCGTCGGGAAGTAAGACTTGGCCACTGGTCGATTCACGAACCTATAACAAATATGTACATATATATCAAAGTATGTTCAAAATATATTTACAACACTTTTAATACATTTTGATGTTTTAAGTTTATTAAGTCAGCTGTCCTCGTTAGTAACCTACAACTAGTTGTCCACAGTTAGATGTACAGAAATAAATCGATATATATTATCTTGAATCAATCCAAGACCCAGTGTATACACGTCTCAGGCTAGATCACAACTCAAAGTTTATATATTTTTGGAATCAACCTCAACCCTATATAGCTAACTCCAACATTACTGCATATAGAGTGTCTATGGTTGTTCCAAATAATATATATATACATGGGTAGATATGATATGTCAAAACATTTTCATACGTGTCTATGGTATCCCAAGATTACATAATATATTAGAATACATGTATAATACAATATAAGTTAGCTAGGACATGATTTGTATAGAATTGTTAATATTTCCCGTAGCTACAAAAATCAAAAAATATCCAATCTTGTTTTACCCATAACTTCTTCATTTTAAATTCGTTTTGAGTGAATCAAAATGCTATGGTTTCATATTGAACTCTATTTTATGAATCTAAATAGAAAAAGTGTAGGTTTATAGTCAGAAATATAAGTTACAAGTCATTTTTGTAAGAGGTAGTCATTTCAGTTGAAAGAACGACGTCTTGATGACCATTTTGAAAAACATACTTCTACTTTGAGTTTAACCATGATTTTTGGATATAGTTTCATGTTCATAAGAAAAATCATTTTCCCAGAAGAACAACTTTTAAATCAAAGTTTATCATAGTTTTTAATTATCAAATCCAAAACAGCCCGCGGTGTTACTACGACGGCGTATGTCCAGTTTTACGGTGTTTTTCGTGTTTTCAGGTTTTAAATCATTAAGTTAGCATATCATATAGATATAGAACATGTGTTTAGTTGATTTTAAAAGTCAAGTTAGAAGGATTAACTTTTGTTTGCGAACAAGTTTAGAATTAACTAAACTATGTTCTAGTGATTTCAAGTTTAAACCTTCGAATAAGATAGCTTTATATGTATGAATCGAATGATGTTATGAACATCATTACTACCTCAAGTTTTGTGGATAAACCTACTGGAAAAGAGGCAAATGGATCTAGCTTCAAAGGATCTTGGATGGCTTGAAAGTTCTTGAAGTAGAATCATGACACGAAAACAAGTTCAACTAAGATTTCCACTCGAAATAAGATTGTTATAGTTATAGAAATTGAATCAAAGTTTGAATATGAGTATTACCTAGTATTAGAAAGATATCTTACTATAAATAAGAAATATTTCTTGAGGTTGGATGATCACTCTACAAGATTGGAAGTAAGCTAGCAAACTTGGAAGTATTCTTGATTTTATGAAACTAGAACTTGTAGAATTTATGAAGAACACTTAGAACTTGAAGATAGAACTTGAGAGAGATCAATTAGATGAAGAAAATTGAAGAATAAAAGTGTTTGTAGGTGTTTTTGGTCGTTGGTGTATGGATTAGATATAAAGGATATGTAATTTTGTTTTCATGTAAATAAGTCATGAATGATTACTCATATTTTTGTAATTTTATGAGATATTTCATGCTAGTTGCCAAATGATGGTTCCCGCATGTGTTAGGTGACTCACATGGTCTGCTAAGAGCTAATCATTGGAGTGTATATACCAATAGTACATACATCTAAAAGCTGTGTATTGTACGAGTACGAATACGGGTGCATACGAGTAGAATTGTTGATAAAACTGAACGAAGATGTAATTGTAAGTATTTTTGTTAAGTAGAAGTATTTTGATAAGTGTCTTGAAGTCTTTCAAAAGTGTATGAATACATATTAAAACACTACATGTATATACATTTTAACTGAGTCGTTAAGTCATCGTTAGTCGTTACATGTAAGTGTTGTTTTGAAACCTTTAGGTTAACGATCTTGTTAAATGTAGTTAACCTAATGTTTAAAATATCAAATGAGATTTTAAATTATTATATTATCATGATATTATGATGTACGAATATCTCTTAATATGATATATATACATTAAATGTCGTTACAACGGTAATCGTTAAATATATGTCTCATTTCAAAATCATTAAGTTAGTAGTCTTGTTTTTACATATGTAGTTCATTGTTAATATACTTAATGATATGTTTACTTATCATAATATCATGTTAATTATATATATAACCATATATATGTCATCATATAGTTTTTACAAGTTTTAACGTTCGTGAATCACCGGTCAACTTGGGTGGTCAATTGTCTATATGAAACCTATTTCAATTAATCAAGTCTTAACAAGTTTGATTGCTTAACATGTTGGAAACACTTAATCATGTAAATAACAATTTCATTTAATATATATATAAATATGGAAAAGTTCGGGTCACTACCGTACCTACCCGTTAAATAAATTTCGTCCCGAAATTTTATGCAGTTGGAGGTGTTGACGTATCTTCTGGAAATAAATGCGGGTATTTCTTCTTCATCTGATCTTCTCGTTCCCAGGTGAACTCGGGTCCTCTACGAGCATTCCATCGAACCTTAATAATTGGTATCTTGTTTTGCTTAAGTCTTTTAACCTCACGATCCATTATTTCGACGGGTTCTTCGATGAATTGAAGTTTTTCATTGATTTGGATTTCATCTAACGGAATAGTGAGATCTTCTTTAGCAAAACATTTCTTCAAATTCGAGACGTGGAAAGTGTTATGTACAGCCATGAGTTGTTGAGGTAACTCAAGTCGGTAAGCTACTGGTCCAACACGATCAATAATCTTGAATGGTCCAATATACCTTGGATTTAATTTCCCTCGTTTACCAAATCGAACAACGCCTTTCCAAGGTGCAACTTTAAGCATGACCATCTCTCCAATTTCAAATTCTATATCTTTTCTTTTAATGTCAGCGTAGCTCTTTTGTCAACTTTGGGCGGTTTTCAACCGTTATTGAATTTGGATGATCTTCTCGGTAGTTTCTTGTATTATCTCCGGACCCGTAATCTGTCTATCCCCCACTTCACTCCAACAAATCGGAGACCTGCACTTTCTACCATAAAGTACTTCAAACGGCACCATCTCAATGCTTGAATGGTAGCTGTTGTTGTAGGAAAATTATGCTAACGGTAGATGTCGATCCCAACTGTTTCCGAAATCAATAACACATGCTCATAGCATGTCTTCAAGCGTTTGTATCGTCCTTTCGCTCTGCCCATCAGTTTGTGGATGATAGGCAGTACTCATGTCTAGACGAGTTCCTAATGCTTGCTGTAATGTCTGCCAAAATCTTGAAATAAATCTGTCATCCCTATCAGAGATAATAGAGATTGGTATTCCATGTCTGGAGACGACTTCCTTCAAATACAGTCATGCTAACTTATCCATCTTGTCATCTTCTCTTATTGGCAGGAAGTGTGCTGATTTGGTGAGACGATTAACTATTACCCAAATAGTATCAAAACCACTTGCAGTCCTTGGCAATTTAGTGATGAAATCCATGGTAATGTTTTCCCATTTCCATTCCGGGATTTCGGGTTGTTGAAGTAGACCTGATGGTTTCTGATGCTTAGCTTTGACCTTAGAACACGTCAAACATTCTCCTACGTATTTAGCAACATCGGCTTTCATACCCAGCCACCAAAAATGTTTCTTGAGATCCTTGTACATCTTCCCATTCCAGGATGTATTGAGTATCTGGTTTTATGAGCTTCTCTAAGTACCATTTCTCTCATATCTCCAAATTTTGGTACCCAAATTCTTTCAGCCCTATACCGGGTTCCGTCTTCCCGAATATTAAGATGCTTCTCCGATCCTTTGGGTATTTCATCCTTTAAATTTCCCTCTTTTAAAACTCCTTGTTGCGCCTCCTTTATTTGAGTAGTAAGGTTATTGTGAATCATTATATTCATAGATTTTACTCGAATGGGTTCTCTGTCCTTCCTGCTCAAGGCGTCGGCTACCACATTTGCCTTCCCCGGGTGCTAACGAATCTCAAAGTCGTAATCATTCAACAATTCAATCCACCTACGCTGCCTCATATTCAGTTGTTTCTGATTAAATATGTGTTGAAGACTTTTGTGGTCGGTATATATAATAATTTTGACCCCATATAAGTAGTGCCTCCGAGTCTTTAATGCAAAAACAACCGTGCCTAATTCTAAATCATGCGTCGTATAATTTTGTTCGTGAATCTTCAATTGTCTAGACGCATAAGCAATCACCTTCGTTCGTTGCATTAATACACAACTGAGACCTTGCTTTGATGCGTCACAATAAATCACAAAATCATCATTCCCTTCAGGCAATGACAATATAGGTACCGTAGTTAGCTTTTTCTTCAATAATTGAAACGCCTTCTCTTGTTCATCCTTCCATTCAAATTTCTTCCTTTTATGCGTTAATGCAGTCAAGGGTTTTGCTATTTTGGAGAAATCTTGGATGAATCTTCTGTAGTAACCAGCCAATCCTAAAAATTGACGTATATGCTTCGGAGTTTTTGGGGTTTCCCACTTTTCAACGGTTTCAATCTTTGCCGGGTCCACCTGGATACCTTCTTTGTTCACTATATGATCGAGGAATTGAACTTCTTCTAACCAAAATGCACACTTTGAAAACTTAGCGTACAGTTTTTCTTTCCTCAATACCTCTAGCACTTTTCTCAAATGTTCTTCATGCTCTAGATCATTCTTTGAGTAAATAAGTATGTCACCGATGAAAACAATGACAAACTTGTCAAGATATGGCCGACACACTCGGTTCATAAGGTCCATGAAGACAGCTGGTGCGTTAGTCAATCCAAACGGCATAACCATAAACTCGTAATGACCATAACGCGTCCTAAAAGGTGTTTCTGGAATATCATCATCCTTTACTCGCATTTGATGATATCCAGAACGTAAATCAATTTTCGAATAAACTGACGAGCCTTGTAGTTGATCAAATAAGTCGTCAATTCTCGGCAGTGGATAACGTTTTTGATGGTAAGTTTATTCAACTCTCTGTAGTCAATACATAACCTAAATGTACCATCCTTCTTCTTGACAAACAAAACAGGAGCTCCCCATGGTGATGTGCTTGGTCGAATGAAACCACGTTCTAATAGTTCTTGCAGTTGGCTTTGCAGTTCTTTCATCTCGCTGGGTGCGAGTCTGTAAGGAGCACGAGCTATTGGTGCAGCTCCTGGTACAAGATCTATTTGAAATTCAACGGATCGATGTGGGGGTAATCCCAGTAATTCTTTCGGAAATACATCGGGAAATTCTTTTGCGACGGGAACATCATTGATGCTCTTTTCTTCAGTTTGTACTTTCTCGACGTGTGCTAGAACAGCATAGTAACCTTTTCTTATTAGTTTTTGTGCCTTCAAATTACTAATAAGATGTAGCTTCGTGTTGCCCTTTTCTCCGTACACCATTAAGGGTTTTCCTTTTTCTCGTATAATGCGAATTGCATTTTTGTAACAAACGATCTCTGCTTTTACTTCTTTCAACCAGTCCATACCAATTATCACATCAAAACTCCCTAACTCTACTGGTATCAAGTCAATCTTAAATGTTTCGCTAACCAGTTTTATTTCTCGATTCCGACATATATTATCTGCTGAAATTAATTTACCATTTGCTAATTCGAGTAAAAATTTACTATCCAAAGGCATCAATGGACAACTTAATTTAGCACAAAAATCTCTACTCATATAGCTTCAATCTGCACCCGAATCAAATAAAACGTAAGAAGATTTATTGTCAATAAGAAACGTACTCGTAACAAGCTCCGGGTCTTCCTGTGCCTCTGCCGCATTAATATTGAAAACTCTTTCGCGGCCTTGTCCATTCGTGTTCTCCTGGTTCGGGCAATTTCTAATAATGTCGCCCGGTTTTCCACATTTATAACAAACTACATTGGCATAACTTGCTCCGACACTACTTGCTCCGCCATTACTCGTTCCGACACCATTTGTTCCTTTCGTTCTGTTAACCCCTGGTCCGTAGACCTCACATTTCGCCGCGCTATGACCATTTCTTTTACACTTGTTGCAAAATTTGGTGCAGAACCCCGAGTGATACTTTTCACACCTTTGGCATAGCTGCTTCTGATTGTTATTGTTGTTGCGGTTGTTATTGTTGTTGGAATGATTGTTGTAGTTGTTGTTGTTGTTTTGCCGTTTGTTGTAGTTGCGATTGATGTTGCGATTGTTAGGATAGTTGTTGTTGTTTTGGTGACTCTTATCACCGTTTTCGTCCCACTTTCTTTTGACTAGCTTCACGTTGGCCTCTTCGGCCGCCTGTTCTTTAATTCTTCCCTCAATCTGGTTCACTAGTTTGTGAGCCATTCTACATGCCTTTTGTATGGAGGCAGGCTCGTGTGAACTTATATCTTCTTGGATTCTCTCCGAAAACCCTTTCACAAACGCGTCGATCTTCTCTTCCTCATCTTCGAACGCTCTCGGACACAATAGGCACAATTCTGTGAATTGTCTTTCGTACGAAGTAATATCGAATCCCTGTGTTCGTAACCCTCTAAGTTCTGACTTGAGCTTATTGACCTCAGTTCTAGGACGGTACTTCTCGTTCATCAAGTGCTTGAATGCTGACCATGGTAGCGCATAAGCAGCATCTTGTCTCACTTGCTCTAGATAGGTATTCCACCATGTTAACGCAATACCTGTGAAGGTATGCGTAGCGTACTTCACTTTGTCTCCTTCAGCATACTTACTTATGGCAAAGACTGATTCAACTTTCTCAGTTCACCGTTTTAATCCGATTGATCCTTCGGTCCCATCAAATTCTGAAGGTTTGCAGGCAGTGAATTCCTTGTAGGAGCATCCTACACGATTTCTTGCGCCGTTAGCTGTATTGCTAGATTCAGAGTTATTGTTGGTATGTAGCGCGGCCTGTACGGCGGCTATGTTTGAAGCAAGAAAGGCACGAAATTCCTCTTCGCTCATATTCAAGGTGTATCGAGTAGTCGGTGTCATTTCCTTCAAAATAGTCAAATGAAACTAGTTAATCATACAGAATATCAAGAGTAGTCAATAGTATTTCGTAGCGTAATATGAACTTATTTATAAAAGCCCTTTCTTCATATTAGCATTTTATACTCTTTAATTCGGGTAGTACCTACCCGTTAAGTTCATACTTAGTAGCTAACATACCATTTCAACTACTACAATTCTATATGAAAAACTAATCACAAAAAAAATATATCATATTCAAACCTTTATACAATAACTTGCAAACTTACAATACCGCTATTTTACATATAGCATGAAATATAGCACATAAAAGTTTGATACAAAGTAGTTGCGAAGATAATTCTAGTTAATAAATAAGGCGTTCAGCAAAGGCAATAAAGACACGTAATTCATACGTCCATAAACAAGTCATGCATTCTGGTTTTACTAATACCACTTCCCATCCTTGGTTTTGTGGAACATAACCGTTGCGACTGATAGTAAGACAATGTGTTGTAACATCGTCAAAAGGATGAATGTTACGTAATGACCAACAGTCTCGTAATAACCTAAAAACCTCATTTCTTACCCCAATTACCGACTCCGTCACTTGTGGGAACGTTTTGTTTAATAGTTGTAGCCCGATGTTCCTGTTCTCACTTTGGTGAGAAGCGAACATTACTAACCCGTAAGCATAACATGCTTCTTTATGTTGCATGTTAGCCGCTTTTTCTAAATCACGAAGTCCTATATTCGGATATATTGAGTCAAAATAATTTCTTAACCCGTTGCGTAAAATAGCATTTGGGTTCCCCGCAATATATGCGTCAAAGTAAACACATCGTAACTTATGGATTTTCCAATGTGATATCCCCCATCTTTCGAACGAAAGCCTTTTATAAACCAAGGCATTCTTGGAACGTTCTTCGAATGTCTTACAAACTGATCTCGCCTTAAATAGTTGTGCCGAGGAATTCTGACCGACTCTAGACAAGATTTCATCAATCATGTTGAAATGTCCCGTTCTTATTGATTAAAAACGTTCCATATTAATTGATTTCGTTGCGAGGTTTTGACCTCTATATGCGACGTTTTTCAAAGACTGCATTCATTTTTAAAACAAACCATAACCTTTATTTCATAAATAAAGGTTTAAAAAGCTTTACGTAGATTATCAAATAATGATAATCTAAAATATCCTGTTTACACACGACCATTACAAAATGGTTTACAATACAAATATTTTACATCGAAATCAGTTTCTTGAATGCAGTTTTTACACAATATCATACAAACATGGACACCAAATCTTGTCCTTATTTTAGTATGTAACAGCGGAAGCTCTTAGTATTCACCTATAACAATATATACATATATATCAAAGTATGTTCAAAATATATTTACAACACTTTTAATATATTTTGATGTTTTAAGTTTATTAAGTCAGCTGTCCTCGTTAGTAACCTACAACTAGTTGTCCACAGTTAGATGTATAGAAATAAATCGATAAATATTATCTTGAATCAATCCACGACCCAGTGTATACGTATCTCAGTATTGATCACAACTCAAACTATATATATTTTGGAATCAACCTCAACTCTGTATAGCTAACTCCAACATTCACATATAGAGTGTCTATGGTTGTTCCGAAATATATATAGATGTGTCGACATGATAGGTCGAAATATTGTATACGTGTCTATGGTATCTCAAGATTACATAATATACAATACAAGTTGATTAAGTTATGGTTGGAATAGATTTGTTACCAATTTTCACGTAGCTAAAATGAGAAAAATTATCTAATCTTGTTTTACCCATAACTTCTTCATTTTAAATCCGTTTTGAGTGAATCAAATTGCTATGGTTTCATATTGAACTCTATTTTATGAATCTAAACAGAAAAAGTATAGGTTTATAGTCGGAAAAATAAGTTACAAGTCGTTTTTGTAAAGGTAGTCATTTCAGTCGAAAGAACGACGTCTAGATGACCATTTTAGAAAACATACTTCTACTTTGAGTTTAACCATAATTTTTAGATATAGTTTCATGTTCATAATAAAAAACATTTCCCAGAATAATAACTTTTAAATCAAAGTTTATCATAGTTTTTAATTAACTAACCCAAAACAGCCCGCGGTGTTACTACGACGGCGTAAATCCGATTTTACGGTGTTTTTTGTGTTTCCAGGTTTTAAATCATTAAGTTAGCATATCATATAGATATAGAACATGTGTTTAGTTGATTTTAAAATTCAAGTTAGAAGGATTAACTTTTATTTGCGAACAAGTTTAGAATTAACTAAACTATGTTCTAGTGATTACAAGTTTAAACCTTCGAATAAGATAGCTTTATATGTATGAATCGAATGATGTTATGAACATCATTACTACCTCAAGTTCCTTGGATAAACCTACTGGAAATTAGAAAAATAGATCTAGCTTCAAAGGATCCTTGGATGGCTTGAAAGTTCTTGAAGCAGAATCATGACACGAAAACAATTTCAAGTAAGATTTCCACTCGAAATAAGATTGTTATAGTTATAGAAATTGAATTAAAGTTTGAATATGATTATTACCTTGTATTAGAAAGATAACCTACTATAAGTAACAAAGGTTTCTTGATCTTGGATGATTACTTGGAATGGATTTAGAAAACTTGGAAGTAAACTTGCAATCTTGGAAGTATTCTTGCTTTTATGAAACTAGAACTTTTGGAATTTATGAAGAACACTTAGAACTTGAAGATAGAACTTGAGAGAGATCAATTAGATGAAGAAAATTGAAGAATGAAAGTGTTTGTAGGTGTTTTTGGTCGTTGGTGTATGGATTAGATATAAAGGATATGTAATTTTGTTTTCATGTAAATAAGTCACGAATGATTACTCATATTTTTGTAATTTTATGAGATATTTAATGCTAGTTTCCAAATGATGGTTCCCACATGTGTTAGGTGACTCACATGGGCTGCTAAGAGCTGATCATTGGAGTGTATATACCAATAGTACATACATCTAAAAGCTGTGTATTGTACGAGTACGAATACGGGTGCATACGAGTAGAATTGTTGATGAAACTGAACGAGGATGTAATTGTAAGCATTTTTGTTAAGTAGAAGTATTTTGATAAGTGTCTTGAAGTCTTTCAAAAGTGTATGAATACATATTAAAACACTACATGTATATACATTTTAACTGAGTCGTTAAGTCATCGTTAGTCGTTACATGTAAATGTTGTTTTGAAACCTTTAGGTTAACGATCTTGTTAAATGTTGTTAACCCATTGTTTATTATAACAAATGAGATGTTAAATTGTTATATTATCATGATATTATGATATATAATATATCTTAGTATGATATATATACAGTTAAATGTCGTTACAACGATAATCGTTACATATATGTCTCGTTTCGAAATCATTAAGTTAGTAGTCTTATTTTTACATATGTATTTCATTGTTAATACACTTAATAATATATATATTTACTTATCATTTAACATAATTAACCAAGTGTATCAATATCTTAATATGATTCATATGTACCTAGTAAGACGTTGTTATAACGATAATCGTTATATATATCGTTTTCGAGTTTCTTAAATTAATAGTCTCATTTTTATTTATATAACTCATTGTTAAAATACCTAATGAGATACATACTTATAATAAAATCATGTTAACTATATATATAACCATATATATGTCATCGTATAGTTTTTACAAGTTTTAACGTTCGTGAATCACCGGTCAACTTGGGTGGTCAATTGTCTATATGAAACCTATTTCAATTAATCAAGTCTTAACAAGTTTGATTGCTTAACATGTTGGAAACACTTAATCATGTAAATAACAATTTCATTTAATATATATATAAACATGGAAAAGTTCGGGTCACTACACATATCTCCGGGTACGTCTCTTAAAATATTGGGTTATCTATCCATTTTGTGTTTTTATACTGTAAAATAGACAAGAGTTAGATTCATAAAAAAATACTTATTAATACAAGCAATTTTTACATATATCATAAAGCATAAGCACACTATATTACATATATTACACCACACGAATACAACTATCTTATTCCGACTCGCTCGTTTCTTCTTCTTCGGTTTTGGTTCGTTTTGCCAAGTTTCTAGGGATATATGATGTTCCCCTAATACGAGCCGTCGTTTTCCACATTGGTTTAGAAAAACCTTGTGGGTTAGAGGTTCCCGGGTTATTGTCACAACTTAAGAAATACGGGTGTTGACGATACATATAAAGTTCATCGGGTTTGGAATCAAATTTCTCTATTTTTATGCCCTTTCCCTTATTGTTCTCTTTTGCCTTATTAAATTGTGTTGGGGTAATTTCTATAACATCATTGGAATCCTTGTCGGGATCCGATTCATCGCAGAATTGGTAATCCTCCCAATACTTTGCTTCCTTGGCGGAAACACCAATGACCATAATTAACTTTGGTCGGTTGGTTGAGGATTTTCTTCTACTTAACCGTTTTATTATTTCCTCCACTAGTTCTATTTCTTCTTCCGATTCCGATTCTTCTTCCGGTTCCGACTCTTCTTCCGGTTCCTCTTCGGGAACCTGTGAATCAGTCCACGAATCATTCCAATTTACATTTGACTCTTCATTATTATTAGATGAGTCAATGGGACTTGTTCTAGAGGTAGACATCTATCACATAATATCAAACACGTTAAGAGATTAATATATCACATAATATTCACATGTTAAAAATATATAGTTTTCAACAAAATTTGTTAAGCAATCATTTTTCAAGTAAACACGGTCGAAGTCCAGACAAACTAATGCATCCTAACAAACTAGATAAGACACACTAATACAAAATTCTGGTTCTCTAATGAAAGGACCGGTTCATATACATTATAAACGATTCACAATAGTTGATTACATTGCGAGGTATTTGACCTCTATATGATACATTTTACAAACATTACATTCGTTTTTAAAAGACAATCTTTCTTTACATCGAAAATTGACAGGCATTCATACCATTTCATAAAATCCACTATCCAACTATAAATTGATTTAATAATAATCTTTGATGAACTCAATGACTCGAATGCAACGTTCTTCAAAATATGCTATGAAAGACTCCAAGTAATATCTTTAAAATGACCAAATGCACAGCGGAATATTTCTTTAACACCTGAGAATAAACATGCTTTAAAGTGTCAACCAAAAGGTTGGTGAGTTCATTACTTTATCATAATCATTTATTTCCATCATTTTAATAGACCACGAGAATTTCATTTCCAGTTCTCATAAATATACGTCCCATGCATAGAGACAAAAATAATCATTCATATGGTGAACACCAGGTAACCGACATTAACTAGATACATATAAGAATATCCCCTATCATTCCGGGATCCTCCTTCGGACATGATATAAATTTCGAAGTACTAAAGCATCCGGTACTTTGGATGGGGTTTGTTAGGCCCAATAGATCTATCTTTAGGATTCGCGTCAATTAGGGTGTCTGTTCCCTAATTCTTAGATTACCAGACTTAATAAAAAGGGGCATATTCAATTTCGATAATTCAACCATAGAATGTAGTTTCACGTACTTGTGTCTATTTTGTAAATCATTTATAAAACGTGCATGTATTCTCATCCCAAAAATATTAGATTTTAAAAGTGGGACTATAACTCACCATACTGTATTTCGTAGTAAAAATACATATAACGTCATTGAACAAGTGCAAGGTTGGCCTCGGATTCACGAACCTAAATTAATTATATATATTTATGTGTTGGTCAATATTTGTCTAACAAATTAGGTCAAGTCATAGTGTACCACAACCCTAATGCTCGAGACTAATATGCAAAAGTCAACAAAAGTAAATTTGACTCAAAATAATTTCCAAAAATCTATACATGATTAATATATAGTTTAAATATCGTCGTTTTATATTTTTAAATATTTTTAAAAGATTTATTAGAGTAAATAATATAATTTATTTATTAATAAATAAAATTTTATATTAAATTTATATAATAAAATATACTTTTATATATATTAAGTAATAAAATTTATAGGGTTCATTTAATATCATAAAGATAATATGATAGGTATTATTAAAGTAAGTTATTACACGTAGTAAAATATGTTTGTATCACATATTTATTTGATAAAATAATATCTATAATGATAGTAAGTAAAAGTTGTATTATTTTGTAATAATAATTATTATTATAAAAATATCAATATTTATAATTACTAAGATGACATTATGATAAAACGATAATTCTAATTATGATAACTTTAATATTTATGATAATTTTTAATATTATCTTTAAAATAATAATTCTATTTAAAATAATAATAATAATAATAATGATATTTTATAGTAACAATGATATTTCTATTAAAATGATAATTTTTGTTAAAATGATAGTTTTAATACTAACGATACTTTTAATAATAATAGTAATGATAAAAATAATAAGAATGATAATTTTATCTAAATCAATATCTTATAATATTTTAATCTCATCATGATACTCTTACCCACTATTTCTTAATCGTTTCGTTTAATAGCTTTTAATCGTCTTTTATATCGTGTTCGTAATAATGATAATAATAGTAATCAAAATAATTAGGTGTTACAAATATTTGTTTTAATTACACTAATATTAATAATGATAGTTACTATAACATTATTAACGATAATACTAATAATTATCTTAATGATAATATAATAATAATAATAATAATAACAATAACAATAACTATTTTTAAATAATGATATATATATTAATAATGATAATAATAATAATAATAATACCAATAATAATAATAATAATAATTGGATAATAATAATAATACTAATTATAACTTTAACGATAATAACGATAGTAATAATAAAAAAAATAACAATTTTTAATGATAAATCTCTTTTATTGATAAAGATAATAATAATGATAATAATAAGATAAAACTAGAACGACGATAAAAACGACGATAATAATAATCATTTTTAATAAAAATATCGAAAATTCAATTGATTATAACTTCTAATCTGTTCATCGAAACCATTCGATATCTAAAGGAAAAGTTCTTAATTTTTCGCTAGCTTTCCAAGGACATGCATATCTTATACCTTATCTCAACCGCAAGTGTAACTAATTCAAGATTCAACCTAACCTGTCTAAGGGCAATATCAAAAGTACAAGCATGCATAATCCTAAATACTCGAGCACTAGTCAAGGATACACTATTAGTATGTAAAAGTTAAATTATGAGTACTCACGTATCAATATTGAGATTCAATATTGCAGGAAAGGTACGTAGACGCAACGGAAATCATAAACACTATATTGACCTCACGAGCATACCCATGAACCATACTCAATCACCTCCATAGCTATAACCTATAATTTCCTTAATCCTATCCCACTCGAAAAACAATTTCGAAATCACTCGGACAGCACTCCGTCGTAATATTTTATGTATACTAATAATATCTTGAAATAATACGGAGTAAATATATATATGTAAATCGACTGAGAGAGTTTAGAGAAAAATATTTTCAAGTTTCTATGAAATAATGAAACATATTGAATTCTATTTATAATAGATTTTTGAATTATTAAAGTGAATTATTAAAGTATGAATTATTAAAGTGAATTATTAAAGTATGAATTATTAAAGTGAATTATTAAAGTATGAATTATTAATGTGAATTATTAAAGTATGAATTATTAAAGTGAATTATTAAAGTGAATTATTAAAGTTAAAGTAAAGTAAAAATAAAGTAAAGGTAAAGTTTAAGTATAGTAAAAGTATAAAACTATGTACGTATAATACGCGTATAAATATATATAATATTAATTTAAATCGTTATATATATTTAATAAAATATAAATATCGTTATCTTTATCATACTAGTTAAGTAATGAGTTATCAAAAGTGGTTCTAGATATTTATAAAAGTTATATACGTTTTAATAATAAAGTTCTTTTTAAACTGAAAACGTTTTTGTACGTTTGAAATTAAATAGATCAATCGAGTCTTTATGAGATTCAATCTTCCACTATCCTTTGTCTAGTTCTCAATAATTGACAATTTGTTCTTATTTATAAATCACTTTACCATTTTCCGAATATTGTTAAAATGGAAAGATTTCTCAAATCAACGTGGGCCTTTCAACAGAGACTTGTAATCATAATTCAATATATTTGATAATTTCAATCATATGATCTTATCTTCTAATTCCATTGATAAATATTTTGAAACAGATACAATCATATAAAGTATTTAATCTAATATTTTATTTACGTTTCAAGTTATAATATATATACACATATACATATATAATCATATTCGTTTAATGGTTCGTGAATCGTTGGAACTTGGTCGAGGTTGAAAGAATGTAAGAACATAGTTTAAAATTCTTGAAATTTAACTTAACAAATATTGCTTATCGTGTCGGAAACATATAAAGATTAAAGTTTAAATTTGGTTGGAAATTTCCGGGTTGTCACATCTAAGACCAACGCTCGGATACCAACTGAAATGTCCCTTTCATATTGATTATAAACGTTCCATATTAATTGATTTCGTTGCGAGGCTTTGACCTCTATATGAGACATTTTTCAAAGACTGCATTCATTTTTTAAAACAACCATAACCTTTATTTTATCAATAAAGGTTTCAAAAGCATTACGTAGATTATCAAATAATGATAATCTAAAATATAGTGTTTACACACGACCATTACATAATGGTTTACAATAGAAATATATTACATCGACATATGTTTCTTGAATGCAGTTTTTACACAATATCATACAAACATGGACTCTAAATCTTGTCCTTATTTTAGTATGCAACAGCGGAAGCTCTTAGTATTTACCTGAGAATAAACATGCTTTAAACGTCAACAAAAAATGTTGGTGAGTTATAGGTTTAACCTATATATATCAAATCGTAACAATAGACCACAAGATTTCATATTTCAATATACATCCCATACATAGAGAAAAAAATCATTCATATGGTGAACACCTGGTAACCGACATTAACAAGATGCATATATAAGAATATCCCCATCATTCCGGGACACCCTTCGGATATGATATAAATTTCGAAGTACTAAAGCATCCGGTACTTTGGATGGGGTTTGTTAGGCCCAATAGATCTATCTTTAGGATTCGCGTCAATTAGGGTGTCTGTTCCCTAATTCTTAGATTACCAGACTTAATAAAAAGGGGCATATTAGATTTCGATAATTCAGCCATAGAATGTCATTTCACGTACTTGTGTCTATTTTGTAAATCATTTATAAAACCTGCATTTATTCTCATCCCAAAAATATTAGATTTTAAAAATGGGACTATAACTCACTTTCATAGATTTTTACTTCGTCGGGAAGTAAGACTTGGCCACTGATCGATTCACGAACCTATAACAAATATGTACATATATATCAAAGTATGTTCAAAATATATTTATAACACTTTTAATACATTTTGATGTTTTAAGTTTATTAAGTCAGATGTTCTCGTTAGTAACCTACAACTAGTTGTCCACAGTTAGATGTACAGAAATAAATCGATATATATTATCTTGAATCAATCCATGATCCAGTGTATACACGTCTCAGGCTAGATCACAACTCAAAGTATATATATTTTTGGAATCAACCTCAACCCTGTATAGCTAACTCCAACATTACTGCATATGGAGTGTCTATGGTTGTTCCAAATAATATATATACATGGGTCGATATGATATGTCAAAACATTTGCATACGTGTCTATGGTATCCCAAGATTACATAATATATTAGAATACATGTATAATACAATATAAGTTAGCTAGGATATGATTTGTATAGAATTGTTAATATTTCCCGTAGCTACAAAAATCAAAAAATATCCAATCTTGTTTTACCCATAACTTCTTCATTTTAAATTCATTTTGAGTGAATCAAAATGCTATGGTTTCATATTGAACTCTATTTTATGAATCTAAATAGAAAAAGTATAGGTTTATAGTGAGAAATATAAGTTACAAGTCGTTTTTGTAAGAGGTAGTCATTTTAGTCGAAAGAACGACGTCTTGATGACCATTTTGAAAAACATACTTCTACTTTGAGTTTAACCATGATTTTTGGATATAGTTTCATGTTCATAAGAAAAATCATTTTATCAGAAGAACAACTTTTAAATCAAAGTTTATCATAGTTTTTAATTATCAAACCCAAAACAGCCCGCGGTGTTACTACGACGGCGTATGTCCAGTTTTACGGTGTTTTTCATGTTTCCAGGTTTTAAATCATTAAGTTAGCATATCATATAGATATAGAACATGTATTTAGTTGATTTTAAAAGTCAAGTTAGAAGGATTAACTTTTGTTTGCGAACAAGTTTAGAATTAACTAAACTATGTTCTAGTGATTTCAAGTTTAAACCTTCGAATAAGATAGCTTTATATGTATGAATCGAATGATGTTATGAACATCATTACTACCTCAAGTTTTGTGGATAAATCTACTGGAAAAGAGACAAATGGATCTAGCTTCAAAGGATCTTGGATGGCTTGAAAGTTCTTGAAGTAGAATCATGACACGAAAACAAGTTCAAGTAAGATTTCCACTCGAAATAAGATTGTTATAGTTATAGAAATTGAATCAAAGTTTGAATATGAGTATTACCTAGTATTAGAAAGATATCTTACTGTAAATAAGAAAGATTTCTTGAGGTTGGATGATCACTCTACAAGATTGGAAGTAAGCTAGCAAACTTGGAAGTATTCTTGATTTTATGAAACTAGAACTTGTAGAATTTATGAAGAACACTTAGAACTTGAAGATAGAACTTGAGAGAGATCAATTAGATGAAGAAAATTGAAGAATGAAAGTGTTTGTAGGTGTTTTTGGTCGTTGGTGTATGGATTAGATATAAAGGATATGTAATTTTGTTTTCATGTAAATAAGTCATGAATAATTACTCATATTTTTGTAATTTTATGAGATATTTCATGCTAGTTGCCAAATGATGGTTCCCACATGTGTTAGGTGACTCACATGGTCTGCTAAGAGCTAATCATTTGAGTGTATATACCAATAGTACATACATCTAAAAGCTGTGTATTGTACGAGTACGAATACGGGTGCATACGAGTAGAATTGTTGATGAAACTGAACGAGGATGTAATTGTAAGCATTTTTGTTAATTAGAAGTATTTTTATAAGTGTCTTGAAATCTTTCAAAAGTGTATGAATACATATTAAAACACTACATGTATATACATTTTAACTGAGTCGTTAAGTCATCGTTAGTCGTTACATGTAAGTGTTGTTTTGAAACCTTTAGGTTAACGATCTTGTTAAATGTTGTTAACCCAATGTTTATAATATCAAATGAGATTTTAAATTATTATATTATCATGATATTATGATGTACGAATATCTCTTAATATGATATATATGCATTAACTGTCGTTACAACGATAATCGTTACATATATTCTCGTTTCAAAATCATTAAGTTAGTAGTCTTGTTTTTACATATGTAGTTCATTGTTAATATACTTAATGATATGTTTACTTATCATAATATCATGTTAACTATATATATAACCATATATATGTCATCATATAGTTTTTTACAAGTTTTAACGTTCGTGAAACACCGGTCAACTTGGGTGGTCAATTGTCTATATGAAACCTATTTCAATTAATCAAGTCTTAACAAGTTTGATTGCTTAACATGTTGGAAACACTTAATCATGTAAATAACAATTTCATTTAATATATATATATATATATATATAAACATGGAAAAGTTCGGGTCACTACAAATTCGGTAGCGACTCTGGTTGTAGGTCGCCTACGACGCTGAGTATCGGTGTGTGCTTGGGTCGTTGAACTCGCCCGAGTGAGACCCTTCATGTTGATGCATTGTGTTGGTTATTTGTGGAATTAGGGTAAGTTCCTTATGGAATTTTTCCCGTATTGATGGTTGTACTGGTGTGTGGTGGAGTGTAAGCCTTGGTGTTACCAAGCAATCCTTAGTGTGTTGCGAAGGATCTAGCTAAGCTATGTTACATAGCTTAGGAGAGAGTTTATTGTGGCGTGTGTTCGCTGAAGGATTGGTGGTCTAGCGAACCGTAAGGTTCGTCAGGTAGGTATGACCTCGAGTCATACAGTAGCGTGTTGGACAATGTCGGGTGTTTGGAACCCTAAGTACCGAGATTAAAACCTCGGTAGAGGGTAGTTGGTGTTGTTGACACTGTGTCAGGTGCCTATTTTATACCTGCTAGTGTGATGTGAGACTCCGATGTTGGTGTAGACATGATGTACCCTGGGAATTATCGAGAGACCCTTGGGTGCAATAGTGATGGTGATGGGAAACTGTCGGGCGATCGTGATCCTACGATTGCGAAAGTCGATGTTCGAGATGTTCATCTTGCATACTTCGTGTGAAGCGAAGTGGGGCGACTGAACCTTGTGGTCGTTTGATATGTACAACCTGAGAGTGGTGATGAGTTGCGTGTGTTGATGAGCTCACGAGGCGGGTGAATCTTGTTGCTCCTAAGAGCTCGGTGGGTTGTAATGATTGGCAAGGTGACTATAGACATAACTGTCTCCTAGGTTGCGACTGATGATGACGTGTTGTTTAGTGCGGGTGACCGTTTTGTTGTGTCGGATTGGTCACTCTTCTCCATGAGAGTGAGCAAGGGCCCGATAGTGATCAACTGATGATTGAGTGGAAGTTCGAGTGAGCTCGACAAATTGGTAGGACTGATGGAGCGTGATGGCTTATGTCTAGGCTCGGAGTGTGCGTAGGAATCTTGTGAGAGTCTTCCCGAGGGAGGCGGATGCGACTCGCATTAGTCAAGGTGAGATGTCATTGTAAGTATGACGTTGAGGATGTATGTGTTTGATGATGTCAGGAATTTGAAGTTGATTCTCGGGAATTGGTGTCTATATGATCGATGATGATGATGATCATGTATTTTGGTGACCGATAAGTTCGCGGGACGTTACCATCTTCGTGATTGAAGCATGGAGTTGAATCCTAAGTGGGGGAGTTTTATTATTCCCTGAGGAAGTTTTGGTAGTATTTCACGGCAAGAAGTGTCGGACGGTAATGTTATAGACCTCAATAAGGATTCGGATTCCTAACGAGGTTGAGCGACGTGTTGATGGCGTGGGACTCAAGGTCGGGCGTTACGACCGCTGAGTCATGATTCGAAGATATTGTGCGTGGGATTTTTGTGGTGATGGTTGTATGGGGCTTAGGTCCTCATGAAAAGGGGGATCAAGAATCACCAAATGGTGGTGTGAGGCCCATTGTGGTCCCTTAGAATCATGAAGTAGAGGTGCGGACATACCCTAAAAGGGTGTATCCGTAGCGTAAATTCGGAAAGTTGTGAATCTCAGATGGTGTTGGTAAGCGATTCTGAGTTTCGTGTCGAGGAGATTGAATCGTTTTCCCTGTTTGGGAAGCGTGTTTGTGGAAATCTCTAGTGAATTCTTCCGCTTTGTGAGTGATTGTCGGATGTGGAGTGCCGGCTCCAAAAGCTTTAGTTTGATGCGCACGGTTGCGGTTTGATTTTCGAGGGCGTGATACCTTGATTTGTGAGAACTTGGTGGGTTGTAAGGCCAAAGCCTTCCTTAACAGATGGTCAAGGTGAGTAGCTCATCCGGTGTTGTTGAGTGTGTTATGGGTCGTGTGACGATGTGCGATGGTTAACGGAGTGAGAACTTGTTGTTGACGGAAGTCTGGTACACGAATAGTATCTATACTAGTGCTAGAAAGCTGTTTGGGTGTTGAAAGGTGATGGGGATAGAGGAGAAACCCCGTGTCATGGGGTGGTGAACTATCAAGAGTGTTGCGTAGTGATGGTGTCCTCGTATGATTTGAGGACGAGCCAATTGTTGTGAATAAATTTAAGGGACGGTCAGTGGCCCTGAGAAAGATTGCAATTGTGATGTTTTATAGCGGAACGGTTCAGATTGAATGTTGTCGGGATAGACAAACTCTAGCACGAAAAGGGGGTACGACTGGAGGAGTTGTACAAGAGTGAGCCATTGAGGTACGGTGTATGATCGTGACATGAATCCTTCTTGATTCGGATTGATGCGAAACTTGGTTCCCATCGTGATGGACCTATTAGATCGCGATTGAATGGAAAGGGTGGGACATGGTTCCGAATTTCTTATGATTGAAGCGTTGATGCTGGGATTCTTACCTTTTGGTTTGTGACGTGGATCACGGGGACTCGATCCGTTATAAGTGGGGGAGAGTTGTAACATCCCGAAAATTTGGGGTATTATTTTATTATATTTTAAATAGTAATTTAATGATACCGGGGGAGATCGAGATGTTTCGGGAAGTAAAGCTGACTTGAAATATTATTATTCTTAATGATAATATAGTGTTTGGGGTGTCGGGTGTTAGATGTACAGAAGTTTGGTGTATGTTGCGAGGTTATGCGCACTTTCACCAATTTGGTCATAACTTTCTCATACGGACTCGGATTGAGGCGAATCAAAAGCCCAGACGACCGTAATTCAACCCTGGACGTTTTTTAATTTCAAGTTGTGAGCTAAAAGGCTCCAAAAGCGCCACTTTTGGTCTAAGAGCGCAGCTTTTGTGTCTGTTTGGGTGCTGATTGTAATTTTGGAGATTTAAATGAGGGGCATTGTGGTCTTGTTGCATGTGGACGGATTTTAGGCTAAAAACATATTTAAATCAGCTTATTCCTTATTTCATCTCATTTCACTCTCTCGTCTTCAACCTCTTGTTAGTGAGAGAAAGTTCTAGAGTGAGAAAGCTCATTTTTGTGAAGAAGATGAAGTTGCATGTTCAATTTGGAGCTCACCCTTGTTGTTGCTGATGTCTAGCATCATTTTGATGCTAAGATAAAACCCTATTTCAGATTTTTATTGTTTGATTTCGACCTTGGGTTAAGGTTTATGTTTGTGTTGAGTTATAAACCTCTTTTCCTTGGAAATCTAGGAGTTTGGTGCAAGTTTGGGAGTGTAAGCCCAAATGTTGAGGGTTTAAGCTTTAATGATGAATTTGGTTATCTTTAGTCTTTGATTTTGAGTGTTAATCACTAGTAATTTGGTTGTTGTTGAGAAAAATGGGCATAAGAACATGTCTAGGTGTCAAAGTGTCATGAAAATAAGTCATGCACATGAAGTGCTCGATGAAATGCCTCAAATAAGGACTTATGTTGTTGATGATGGTCTTTGTTGTTAAAATGAGTCCTTTAATGGTGTATAAACTGATTTTGATTAAGTGAAAGTGTTGTGGTTCGTTTTGGGTCGAAATGGTGTCGTTTTGGGTGAAACCCGTCACCATAAAAACTGCACAAATCATGATTTTGTAAAGGTCATATCATGCAAACCGTGACTCCGTTTGAGGCGTGTGATCACTTTTCAGAAAGGTCTTTGAGTCTAATTTCCAATGAATAAGTTTGTATTTACTGTTGTGGTGAATAAATGGGTCAAAATCTGCTGTCAAAAGGGGCTGTTTGGTTTGGGTAAATTGGGTGAAATGTGAGCAAAGTGTTATTGCTTGGGATTGTGCGCATGGTGTATGTGTCCATAATTTTAGGGTGTTGTTGTGTAACGACCCGGAAATTTTCGACCAAATTTAAACCTTAATCTTTATATGTTTCCGACCCGATAAGCAAAATCTGTAGCGTTGAGTCTCAGAATGTTTTAAATTTTTTTTTTTATGAATGCATTTGACCTTAACTACCTTCGAAGATTCACGAACCATTGTGTGTATGTATGTGTATAAATAAATATAAATATAAAAGTGTATATATGATCCTTTGAGTTAATAAAATAAACTTTAATCAATTGAATTTAAACATATAAAATATATAGATAGGAATTATAATACATGTGTATTAATATTATTATTATTATTATATATAATACATAAATATGAAATTTATTACAATTGATTTGTTATATAATTACTATTATTATTAGTATTGTTGTTATTTATTTTGATATTATTATTATTATTACTAATATAACTATTAGTATTATTATTATTAGTATTTCGATATTATTATCAATAATTTTATTAATTTATTACTAGTATTAATATTTGATTAACAAAAACTTTATCAATATCGAAATTCATAAATTATAGATATATATATATATATATATATATATATATATATATATATATATATATATATATATATATATATATATATATATATATAAATGCATATACAGATTCGATATATATGTTGATAGATACAAGAATACAGTTAAATAAATAAATATGTACCTAAATTGTCTTGTATCTTTCCAAACTGTAAATGAAATTGAGGTTTGTCTTTAGAATCTACACCTAAACAAGTTCCATACAGATATATCCAAAAATCAGTTCCACGTTTTAATCAACTGTAATTGATTTGTACTTTAGCAATCTAATTGTTGAAATTAACTCATAAACTAGTGCTATATCTGTTGGACTTTATTATTTTTTCTTTTCTATAAATCGATTAACTAATGGGTCATTCAACTTCGATCTTCAATCCTTCACAAAACAACCCGTTGGCCTTTGATTCCTTTGACACCTCATTCATAAATCACCGATAAACCATTTCATATAAATTACCACTGCAATCGGGAGTTTAAACAGAAAAATTGAAACAAGATCTGGTCGATTACTCTGCTCAATGTATCCTTTAAACAATACCTAGAATTCGAATCAGCTTTAAAAATCCATAAATGCAGAAGTTTTCTAAATCATTACGTGAGTCTTTCTTCAAAATCACAGGCATCAAATCTTCATATTGAAAACGAATTTGACAGACAAAGTTCTAATTTTAAAAAAATCAATTATTGCTCTTCGATTGAATTAGAGATATCTGATGCAATTGAAGTTTAATTGGTGATCTAAAAAGGTTCTATGAATGATTTATGACATATCTTGTGTTGTGACGATAAACTGAAAACGTCTGAAAACTTGAATTCAAAATTAAGTTCATCGAGTTCATATTTTGACGTCTGATGCAAATTGTTTCAATTTTTTTTATTTTGTTTTTGTTTCTGTTAACTACAATCATACAACATAGAACACTTCGATTACAGTTAAAGGTCCTAACATAATTGTGGTAAGATTGGTTATGGCTTCTGGGTCGATCTGAGTTATATGAAGAAGGTGAATAAACGAATACAGGTTATAAGATTTGATATGGGATTAAAAACAGAAATAGCAAGATAGATGGGTGGTCGTGGGTGTTGTCGGGTGAGCGAGGGGTCATGGGTTCGAGTCCCGTTAGGTACATTCTTATTCTTTTTAGGTATACTTTCTCAATTATTATTATTATTATTATTATTATTATTATTATTATTGTTGATATTGTAACTATCATAATTACTAATATAATTATTATTATTATCGTTATCATTAAAGTTACAAATATTATTATTATTATCATAAAATTTGAATCTGTATCATTTTATAATTTTTAGTATTATTACTAACATAACTACTATTATTATTATGACCATTATTATTTTTGTTATTAGTATTAACATTATTATTAAAGTTATTATTATTAAAAGAGTCAGTATTATCAAAACTAGCAATTTTTATATGAAATTATCTTGTATATGAAAATATACATGTTATGTATACTATCACTATATTAAAATTTCATGTAGGTATATATTAAACATTTTAACATATTTTTTTTTATACTTATACATAACAAACTATCGATTTTTTTTAAATATATATATATAAACATGATAATATAATAAAGGTATAGATATTAATCATTTTATACATATACAAACTAAATATATAGATAACATATAATTTAAGATATAACATAAGTAACTATTTTTAAATGGAATTTAGTATAAACTCTACATAACTACCAATATATAAATAAATAAAATATATTAATTAATGGATAAATGTGATTTCCATTATAATTATTAATAGATATACAACTGATATAGGTTTGTGAATCCGAGGCCAACCTTATACTTGATCAACGATGTTATATGTATTTTTACTACAAAATACATTAGGTGAGTATATAGTCCCTTTTAAACTTTAAATATTTTTGGGCTGAGAATACATGCGCTGTTTTTATAAATGATTTACGTTATGGACACAAGTGACTAAAATTTACGTTCTACATGGGTTTGAATCAAAAATCCCCTAGCTTGGTAACTTTAACTATTGGTTTATGAACTGGTAGGCGCGAATCCTAAAGATAGATCTATCGGGTTTTACACCCCCACCCAGATGTTGTTCTAGTAAACTAGAAGAACGGGTGTTTAGTACTTCGAGGTTAACGGAACGCACTTGATTCGGTGTACATATTTTTATAACTCAGGGGTACACACTCTTGTTAAGGCTAGTTACCGGGTGCCCACTGCTTGGAATGCTTTTCATACACTTGCGAGTATATTATGTTTATAAATATGAAATCTTGTGGTCCATTGTTATAACGCTGCTAGCATCAAAACTATATATCTCACCAACTTTATGTTGACCTTTTAAAGCATGTTATTCTCAGGTACAAACTAAGTCTTCCGCTGTGCAATAGCTCATATTAAGGACCTTACTTGGAGTCGGCCATCGCAATGGAACCAACTGTTGAGGAATTCGTCCGGGAGGATTAGGACGGGTCATTACAGGTGGTATCAGAGCGTTGGTCTTAGCGAACCAGGCCTTGCATTAGTGTGTCTAACTGGTAGTTGTCAGGATACATTAGTAAGTCTGGACTTTGACCGTGTCTATCTGTCAAAAGGTTTTGCTTATCATTTCTAGTCGGAAACCATCTGCTTATCATCCTTAGGAATTGCCTGCTTAGTATTCTTAAGACTAGACACGTCTTACTGCATTTATTGCATCGATAGTGTATAGACAAAATTCATATCTTAGCGTATCCGTAGCCTTGCCTGACATATACCGTAGGTTCCTCTGTAGTCTACGAAATCTTTAGAATTATAGATATTCTATCTAGTTAGAATATCATCCTATATTCGAGAATCATTTCACATCGAAGATCCTTCTCATTCACCAAATTGCCCTCTTGGCAATGAATCAGAATCACTTACCGGCGAACCTGTTCGAGAAACCATTTTCTCCCTTATCTCTAGAGTATCTCGTCACGATTATATATTATTCCATATTTCGAATCTTGTTCATTCGCTCGCTCCAACCGCCAATCATCCCGGTGTACAAGCAGAAGTTAACGAACTACGCTCTCGTGTGACGGCTTTGGAGAATATGGTGCGAATGTTGCAAACACCAGCAGCAGCACCAGCAGCATAATCAGCACCACCATCATCAACGTCAACGGTATCCTTATTATTCCCAAATCACAACCGCGTCGTAAACCTCCACGTCACAAACTATACCTCAAGCATAATCACCGTTCTACGTATTGTTCTATCTACATTATTTTCGTTCTACATAACGTTCTACATTGGTTATCCTCACTTTACATATCATTCCACATCAATTATCTCCGTTCGATATGACGATTATGTAATTTCTAAAGTTAGAAATTATGTAATCTGGTATTAACAATAAATCAAATGAGTTTAATATCTTATTGACTCATTAAATTCATAATTGCATCCGAAGAAAATATATATGCAAGTATATTTTCATAAAGATTGTAATTAAAAACTCTTTCGTACAAACTGTTAATGATGGAAAATATTTTAACGGGTGGGTAGTACCCGAGGAATATTTGGATTTCACATTAATAAGTTACATAGTACATTTTTCGAATCTGATTCAACGGTCATTTGTTATCCTACCTGCAATCACCGATATACGTATCCGTTCATTCCAGATTAATCATATCCATTTAAATTTCATATTTGGATTTTACCTACTCGAATTCAACAAGTGGCATAAAGAAGAAATATTGGACAAATTAAAAATTGTTAGAAACACACGAATTAATTAATTGAAAATCTGTTAAGAATTTCACGCTAACTGTTCCGGCTAACTGTTCCCAGCTAACTGATTAACATTTAATTTATCGCAATTTACATTCTCGCAATTTTATTTATCGTCATTTAATTTCTGTTATTTATTTTTACGCACTTTAAATAACGGGACACGTATGCAAGGTTTCGACTTATCATATCGACCCATCTATATATATATTTCGGAACAACCGCAGACACTCTATATGTGAAGGTGGGAGTTGGCTATACAGGGTCGGAGTTGATTCCAAAATATATATATACTTTGAGTTGTGATCGACACCGAGACCGGTACACGGGTCACGATACGTATTAATATTATATAATAAATTATATATGAATATGTTGAACTATTGGACTGTTAATTTTGGACAATTAAAATTGAGTTAAAATGCTGATTATATATATATGAAACTAAACAATTCTTCAAGTTTGCCACTTGATTCTATTTTAAACCTCATTCGTATCTTGACGATTACAATTCGCATTCACAACTTTTCATGATTCTTGAAAACACCTCGATCGGAAATATGAACCAACCGCACTTCATCTACGGAAGAAAAGATTTATGCACCTGAAAAACTTTCGAATCCAAATTCATAGTTTAACACATACCGTGTTGAATCCTTTGCCATTCATTAGCAAAAACAACCCTACAATTCCTTTTCGGGAAGCTAATTTTGTCACAGCTCCACTCCGTTCCTATTATAATCTCGATATTTATACCTTGTCCCTTCGCTGTTGTTACCAGAGAACCTTTTATATTCCACGATATCATCATCAGATGTACCAGCAACTCGTTATCTCTTTGGCAAAATCCGCAATCAGTATTTTGAAAATCTCGTAGAAATTCTCCCAGTTATACCGAAAACGTCTACCCCTAAGAATTACATATTTCAAATGTGAAGTTCTGAAAAACATCTTGAACCACAGATAATTCTTGAAATGATGATGAAGCAGCAAAAACTGTAAACGACTTTAACAGTCAAAAGTATGACAATAAAGTACAGTGAGTTGGTAAAGCTCATAAAAAGAGAAGGAAAATGGATTGAGCAAAGTATGAAAGAGGTTGTGAATAAATCACAAAGAATGGAACCTGCCTTCAAAGAATCCAAACGATTCAGTGCCTGCTGAAACCGTTAGTAAGAACCCTACTCCTTATTCTAAACCTTTCCAGATGATATCCATCATCATCATCTTATCTTAGATATATTAAGATATCTTCATATCTTTCGTTATACATATTCTCCATATTTCTGGAGATATTTTCACAACTATTCTTATCTGAGATCATTTATCTCTCTGTAACATCTGCATTACAACATAAAAGAAACTGTGTTAGTTTCTAAGTTCTAAAATCTTCAAGTTTAAAATAGGAATGTTTTGAAGCAGTGTTGGGGACTGATGCATGAATTAGTATAATATAATGAAACTTGATCAACTTCATTATATTACAATAAGTCATGTTAAGTTTCTAATGAAATGTGATGATTCACAGTACCATCATCATGTGCCATGTTACACGGCTCTTACATTCTATCCAATTCTCAAACATATTAGGAACATATCATCTTGATAGTTCTATCTTTTCCAGGATATTCTGGTAATTTGACAAATCAAAATTTGTTCCATTACCATTTCTATCTTAGAGCATTAGCTATATTCATTCCAAATTTCATACCTACGAATTCCGGATCATTACTTGCTTGACATGAGGACGGGAAGAAGAAACGAAGGGACAATGTTATGAAAAAGAAATTGGAATATAAATCGCAGCAAATAGAAGATGTGGAGAATAAGAAAACGAAGGAGGTAATTTTATAAGTGGAATATCCGACAAAGAAATCGCAACAAATTTGCCGCATTAAATCAAAGAAGATCCTGTTTCCTAAATCGCCAAAGAACCAAATCTTATCACGAAAGATTTTCTTTAAATTTCGTGAATTCCGGAAATCAATCATAACCACGTCATCAGTTAAAACGATATCATATTACTCATTTCACTCTCTTTTGTAATAGCTTCGCTCGAACGCTTCACATGATCGAAATGTTTTATCTATATCTATCAATAATAATAAAACTTCATTATAACCTCATAATTGTCATGAAAACATTCCCATTGTTATCTATGACAACCTCTACCAAATTTCGGGGACGAAATTTCTTTAACGGGTGGGTACTGTAACGACCCGGAAATTTTTGACCAAATTTAAACCTTAATCTTTATATGTTTCCGACCCGATAAGCAAAATCTGTAGCGTTGAGTCTCAGAATGTTTTAAATTTTTTTTTTTATGAATGCATTTGACCTTAACTACCTTCGAAGATTCACGAACCATTGTGTGTATGTATGTGTATAAATAAATATAAATATAAAAGTGTATATATGATCCTTTGAGTTAATAAAATAAACTTTAATCAATTGAATTTAAACATATAAAATATATAGATAGGAATTATAATACATGTGTATTAATATTATTATTATTATTATATATAATACATAAATATGAAATTTATTACAATTGATTTGTTATATAATTACTATTATTATTAGTATTGTTGTTATTTATTTTGATATTATTATTATTATTACTAATATAACTATTAGTATTATTATTATTAGTATTTCGATATTATTATCAATAATTTTATTAATTTATTACTAGTATTAATATTTGATTAACAAAAACTTTATCAATATCGAAATTCATAAATTATAGATATATATATATATATATATATATATATATATATATATATATATATATATATATATATATATATATATATATATATATATATATATATATATATATATAAATGCATATACAGATTCGATATATATGTTGATAGATACAAGAATACAGTTAAATAAATAAATATGTACCTAAATTGTCTTGTATCTTTCCAAACTGTAAATGAAATTGAGGTTTGTCTTTAGAATCTACACCTAAACAAGTTCCATACAGATATATCCAAAAATCAGTTCCACGTTTTAATCAACTGTAATTGATTTGTACTTTAGCAATCTAATTGTTGAAATTAACTCATAAACTAGTGCTATATCTGTTGGACTTTATTATTTTTTCTTTTCTATAAATCGATTAACTAATGGGTCATTCAACTTCGATCTTCAATCCTTCACAAAACAACCCGTTGGCCTTTGATTCCTTTGACACCTCATTCATAAATCACCGATAAACCATTTCATATAAATTACCACTGCAATCGGGAGTTTAAACAGAAAAATTGAAACAAGATCTGGTCGATTACTCTGCTCAATGTATCCTTTAAACAATACCTAGAATTCGAATCAGCTTTAAAAATCCATAAATGCAGAAGTTTTCTAAATCATTACGTGAGTCTTTCTTCAAAATCACAGGCATCAAATCTTCATATTGAAAACGAATTTGACAGACAAAGTTCTAATTTTAAAAAAATCAATTATTGCTCTTCGATTGAATTAGAGATATCTGATGCAATTGAAGTTTAATTGGTGATCTAAAAAGGTTCTATGAATGATTTATGACATATCTTGTGTTGTGACCATAAACTGAAAACGTCTGAAAACTTGAATTCAAAATTAAGTTCATCGAGTTCATATTTTGACGTCTGATGCAAATTGTTTCAATTTTTTTTATTTTGTTTTTGTTTCTGTTAACTACAATCATACAACATAGAACACTTCGATTACAGTTAAAGGTCCTAACATAATTGTGGTAAGATTGGTTATGGCTTCTGGGTCGATCTGAGTTATATGAAGAAGGTGAATAAACGAATACAGGTTATAAGATTTGATATGGGATTAAAAACAGAAATAGCAAGATAGATGGGTGGTCGTGGGTGTTGTCGGGTGAGCGAGGGGTCATGGGTTCGAGTCCCGTTAGGTACATTCTTATTCTTTTTAGGTATACTTTCTCAATTATTATTATTATTATTATTATTATTATTATTATTATTATTATTGTTGATATTGTAACTATCATAATTACTAATATAATTATTATTATTATCGTTATCATTAAAGTTACAAATATTATTATTATTATCATAAAATTTGAATCTGTATCATTTTATAATTTTTAGTATTATTACTAACATAACTACTATTATTATTATGACCATTATTATTTTTGTTATTAGTATTAACATTATTATTAAAGTTATTATTATTAAAAGAGTCAGTATTATCAAAACTAGCAATTTTTATATGAAATTATCTTGTATATGAAAATATACATGTTATGTATACTATCACTATATTAAAATTTCATGTAGGTATATATTAAACATTTTAACATATTTTTTTTTATACTTATACATAACAAACTATCGATTTTTTTTAAATATATATATATAAACATGATAATATAATAAAGGTATAGATATTAATCATTTTATACATATACAAACTAAATATATAGATAACATATAATTTAAGATATAACATAAGTAACTATTTTTAAATGGAATTTAGTATAAACTCTACATAACTACCAATATATAAATAAATAAAATATATTAATTAATGGATAAATGTGATTTCCATTATAATTATTAATAGATATACAACTGATATAGGTTTGTGAATCCGAGGCCAACCTTATACTTGATCAACGATGTTATATGTATTTTTACTACAAAATACATTAGGTGAGTATATAGTCCCTTTTAAACTTTAAATATTTTTGGGCTGAGAATACATGCGCTGTTTTTATAAATGATTTACGTTATGGACACAAGTGACTAAAATTTACGTTCTACATGGGTTTGAATCAAAAATCCCCTAGCTTGGTAACTTTAACTATTGGTTTATGAACTGGTAGGCGCGAATCCTAAAGATAGATCTATCGGGTTTTACACCCCCACCCAGATGTTGTTCTAGTAAACTAGAAGAACGGGTGTTTAGTACTTCGAGGTTAACGGAACGCACTTGATTCGGTGTACATATTTTTATAACTCAGGGGTACACACTCTTGTTAAGGCTAGTTACCGGGTGCCCACTGCTTGGAATGCTTTTCATACACTTGCGAGTATATTATGTTTATAAATATGAAATCTTGTGGTCCATTGTTATAACGCTGCTAGCATCAAAACTATATATCTCACCAACTTTATGTTGACCTTTTAAAGCATGTTATTCTCAGGTACAAACTAAGTCTTCCGCTGTGCAATAGCTCATATTAAGGACCTTACTTGGAGTCGGCCATCGCAATGGAACCAACTGTTGAGGAATTCGTCCGGGAGGATTAGGACGGGTCATTACATGTTGGGCTTAAATTACCACATGTAGTGGTGATGGTTCGGGTCTTTTGGGTCGAGTGCAATTCGGTTGAATGACACTTGTCGTGTGTAGGTTGAAATTACCACCCGTAGTGGTAATTTGGTGATGTCCATTTAGGTGTCTAAATGTGGGGGAGGGGGGGGTGTTAGTGAGCAAGGTGGAGACCCTTGATTAAGGGTTCGGGTATTAGATTCTCTTTTAGAGAATAAGTGTTTATGTGTTTGTATGCCTATGTGTTAACTAGGTGGATACTAGCTCGGATGGGATGACGAAGGTTGTACATACATGGCTTGTACTTATGCGTGCATGCTAGGTGAGTGGAATATCTATGAATGTAGGTATATAATTTACTTGCTTGCAGTGGATGTGTTTTATTGTTACCACGTGTGTCGGGGTTCACTAGAGTGAATAAATCGTGTGTCTTATCACTCAAGTTCATGTGTCAACACCACATCGGTGACGTGGTTAATAGGCAGTGTGTTGTATCACCATGGGTTGTAAGGTGGATATCGTGTGTCGCACCATCTATGGGGTTAGTGAATAAATCGTGTGTCGTATCACTAATGGCTTTTGTGAATAACCGATGGTTCAATCGCGAGAACCATTCCCGTGTGATCTTGGTTAACCATGAGGTTTGTGTGTAATGTTGTTCTATATCATACTATTGTTATATCGTTGTTGTTTATCATGTTGTTATATTTATGACACGCTAGTTGAGATACTTGTTGCGGTACCTTGTATGCTATATTTGTGTTGTGGTTACGGGTCGGTAAGTTGTATGCATATGTGTATATTTATTCTCCTCACTAAGCATTGCTTACCCCTCTCGTTGTTTACCTTTATATAGGTTTTGTTGGTGTGGAGCTACCTAGTTGCTAGACTAGGGTGGATTAGAGTTACTTGAGCTTGGTGGATTTGGCTCTTGGATATTTAGCTTCGGTCGGGGATGGATAGTCCTCGGGATCATGCTCTAGGTATTGGGTTGGGGATGTCGAGTCTTAATCCTTGAGTTAGTGCAATTGTGTTGAAATTGTCACCTTAATTGTAACGGGTCTCTTATTGCAACTAATGATTTGTTCACGGATTTGTAAGACTTAAATGTGGGAACGTGTGTATTTTGGGTCACATTAAACTTGTGTTTGAGTCATGAAATTGTATACGTGTGTTTGGGTTTTAATGGGTTGGTCGAACACTTAGCAAAATTTGAACCTGCACCTGTTCAGGACCAAAAGCGCCTCTTTTAATCTTAAAGGCGCCGCTATTCGTCTGCAGGTTGTAGTCTTTTTGGTCAGTCGGCAGAAGCGCCGCTTTTGTCAGCAAAAGCGCCGCTCCTGTGTTACAAAAGCGCTGCTCCTATTATTGAAAGCGCCGCTCCTATTTTAAAGAAAAAACAAAATATAGTCGGTTTTTAATTAAACAGTTGGGAGTCGTTTCATATTTCAATTTAATCCCCCCACTCCATTTATTTTTACTATTTAAACCCCCTTACTTTCTTATTTTTTAATTCTTTTATCAACATTTTTTACAATATTTCTTTTATTACTTTTTTATTCTTCTTTAAAACTTTTTTAGATTCTTGATGCATTTTCTTAATTTTTCTACAATCTTTTTATTAAATTTTTGACCCATTGTTTCTTTATAAGGTACGTTTTTCGCTCAACCATTTTTCTCAGTTTTTTTCCCTTTTCAAATATTTACGAGTGAGTGATGATGCGTGCGTAACAAGACATCATTACCCTCTAAATTTATACAAGAATCAAACACTACAAACAAGCACACACAACTAACGAGCAATTAGAACCCGGTTATTATAGCACTTCAATATAAGTATTCTTTTCAAGTTCGTCCCAATAGAGCGGTAAGTAGAATAATTGAAACTATTAATTGTCCTAAGGTTTGTTTGATTGGGGGGTTTTGATTGAGTTTAATTAACAACTAAACGTGCACACGTAAATAAACTTAAACTTAACAATTAAAACTAGTTGCAAGTAGCAAGTAACTAAATATTGAGAACTTAAATCAATTAACTAAGTAGTGTTCACTTATCTAATCCTCTCTATGCTTAGATTGCCCCGTTTTACCCAAATTGCTATCGCACTAGTTGTTGAACTATTAAATGTTTAGCATTACTACCAAACCTTAATCAAATAACACTAGGCGAATTCACATAAGCATTGCACTCTAAGATCAAGTTAAGCATGAATGGTTATTGAGATTATGTTTGGGTTGAAATCACTTAAAACCCTTCAACTATCGAAATCACTTAAGATAATCGAACACCACTATATTGACTAAAGGACAATTGAAAACCAACTTAGATCAAGAACACAATCACTTGAAATCCCTAATCTACTTGTCTAGATCACTCAAGGTGTTGAAGCACAAATTGATTCACTTCTCAAATCACTAAGAGAGCTACTCAACCTATGTAATCAAAGTAAAGCCTAAAATAAATGCATAGCAATGGATCTATAGCTAACACAATAACACTTGATCATGTATTTCATTTAAACAACATCATTCAATTGATTTAGGGGCAAATCTTTGCATTAGAGATTCATAGATAAGAAAACACAAGAGATTTAGCCAATCATGGCTAAGATTGTGATGACCCGAGAATTTTCGATCAAATTTAAACCTAATCTTAATATGATTTCGACACGATAAGCAAAGTCTGTAATGTTAAGTCTTAAATATTTCTTTAAACTGTTGTCATTAAATCATTTGACCTTTGACTACTCCCGATGATTCACGAACAATGGTTGTAAGTAAGTATGAATATATATAATTGAAAGTTTATATTTTAACCGAAAATTATGAATTATGAATTATAAATTAAAAATTTAAAATTAAATGTGTAAGATAAGATATAACAATAAATTAAGTGTAATTTAAAATAAAGTTATACATAAATATATATGATTATTATAATATTGTATTACTTATAAATTATAAATATTCAATAAAGGTTATTATATAATTATTAATTATTAAATATTATATAAGAAATAATATACATAGATATATAAAACAAATAAAAAATAATAATAAGGTTGTTATAATAATATTATTACTTTCATTATTATTATAAATATCAGTATTAATAATATTATGATAAATATAAAATTCGATGTATATAAATTGTGATATTATTATTATTTAGTATTATTATTATTAAACAGTTTATCATTAATAATATTAGTATCTTTATTATTAAATTGCATTGTTAGTATAATTATCATTCATTAGAATTATTATAAATACATGTATATTTATTAATTGATAATATTAATTATAGGTTATAAATTATAAATTATAAGGTAGATATATATCTACATATATATATATATATATATATATACATACCTAGATTAAAGCTATATGTATATATACATACAGTTATAGCAAATATTATGTACAAAAGTATATATATATATATATATATATATATATATATATATATATATATATATATATATATATATATATATATATATATATATATAAGCAAATACGTATTCTGTTGAATATCTCTATCAATAACTGTAGTTGATTTTTGTTTATGTCTATAAACTGGATTACAAAACAAATTTAATCACAGTACGAAGACAAAATCTGTTAACAATCGTTCTCTTGTGTTATATTTTTTTATATATTTTTCTGTTTTTGTTTGAAATTGTCAGAATTATTAAAGTGGCTATAAACTCAATCCATTCCAGTTGTAAACGATACCAGACAACATACAAAATCAATTAACAATTTCAATTATCATCTACAGCCTTCAAGTTAATCATATTAAATCAGAAAATTAAAGAACCCAGGTAATACCCTGTTCTTGGTTTATTTTTCAAATAATTCAAATTATTAACGAAACTCAAAAAGTGTTAATGACATATTGTTACAAATACTTCGTTTATTCAATCTGGAAAGTTTCATTTGTCAAATTTCCATATTGAAATTGAATTTTGGAGTCAAAGATATATTTCAAAAAGATAAACATTTTGTTCATCTTGAAATTCGCATTCAGAGTGATGTTTTAGATTGAATTAACGATCCAGAAAGTTTATGGAAGTAATTTAGAACATATTTCATGTTGAAGTCGTGGTCTAAAACGTTTTCAAATTCAAAATCAGAGGTAAGGTTTATACGTGTTCATAGCTTTAAAAAATGTGATATTTAATAGCATGAATTAGAACAAATTTCAAAATTGTATAAATGCTATTATGTTAGGAATGTTATAGAGAATATATCTGCAAAGTTTCAACTCTCAACTCTTTGCAATGAATTTGAATTTTTGAAGTCAAACCTTACAAAGCAAAAGTCAAAGAAATTGTTCATAACAAAATTCGTCTTGATTACAATGTTTTCTGTTAAATTGATTATTTGGAAAGTTTCTAGGAGTGCTATGAAACATTATTCATGTTATAAAGATTGTCCAAAGTGTTTTAAAAATCAAAAATCAAATTGTGGTGTTTGGGTATTCACGAACGTATACAACAGGCCTTTATTTTTTTTTAAACTAATATACATCACAGATCTATTGCAATGAGTTTCCAACTTTATCTGTAACATAAATTAAGTATTGGATTAAGAGAAATTGTGTTCTTTGTTCGAGTATATATATTGTGAAAATTAAATATACAACAGATTATATAATACAGTATAACTATAATTGGATTCTGTTATAAAGAGAAAACTCACGCGGAAGGAATGGTTGGGTCTGGTGATGGGTATTCAGGAGGTCTCGGGTTCGAGTCTCGTCCCAGGCAGCTTACTTTTTTTTTAGTGTTTCTAAGGTATTATTGTGATTATTATTGGTATTATTATTATTATTATTATCTTTAATATTATTACTTGATTATTTTTATTATTATGTATTATTGTTGTTATTAGGTAATTATTATTATTATTAACAAGATTATTAGTATAATTAATATTATTACCATTATTGTTACTACTAATATTATTAATATCATTAAAAATATAGTTTCATCACTAATATAAGTGTTAAATATCTAATAGTTTTATGATTATTATTATTATTATTGTTATTTATCACTTACTATTATTTTTATGACTATGTATGTATAATTATTATTAATATTATTATTATTATTATTATCATTAGTATTATAGATATTACTAGAAATATAAATCTTACCATTTTAGAATTAATATCATTATTATGAGTATGATTAATATCATTATTATTATTATGGAAATAATACAATTTATATTCATAAACATTAATATTACTATCATTGTAAAAGTATTAGAGTTATTATCATTAACATAAGTATTATTAATAGGATTATCAGTATTAGTATTAGTAACATTAAAAATTATTATAATTATATTCAACTACAATTTTTATTTACTATTATCAATATTATATATTATCATGTATATAAAAATATACTTAAAAGTCATATTACATATAAGTATGAATTAATTATATTAACAACCTTTATATAAATATCTATATATAATAAATTAGGTATTTTTAAAACTATATAAATAATAATCATTTTTAAATATATATATATATATATATATATATATATATACAAACCAAATAATAGTATATAAAGTTATAATACATGATGTTGATCGATTAAAGTTATATGTATTAATGAATATACAAATGATATAGGTTCGTGAATCCGAGGCCAACCCTGCATTGTTCAGTTGTTCAAAATAGTCATATGTATTTTTACTACAAAATACATTAGGTGAGTTTCATTAATCCCTTTTTAAATGTTTTTGCAATATATATTTTTCGGGCTGAGAATACATGCGCTGCTTTTATAAATGCTTTACGAAATAGACACAAGTAATCGAAACTACATTCTATGGTTGGATTATCTAATCGAATATGCCCTTTTTATTAAAGTCTGGTAATCTAAGAATTAGGGAACAGACACCCTAATTGACGCGAATCCTAAAGATAGATCTATCGGGCCCAACAAGCCCCATCCAAAGTACCGGATGCTTTAGTACTTCGAAATTTATATCATGTCCGAAGGAGGATCCCGGAATAATGGGGATATTCTTATATGCATATTGTTAATGTCGGTTACCAGGTGTTCAATCCATATGAATGATATTTTTGTCTCTATGTATGGGACGTATGTTTATGAGAATTGGAAATATGAAATCTTGTGGTCTATTGAAATTATGAAATGATTATTTATGCTAAACTAATGAACTCACCAACCTTTTGGTTGACACTTGAAAGCATATTTATTCTCAGGTTCGAAAGAAATCTTCCGCTGTGCATTTGATCATTTTAAAGATATTACTTGGAGTCATTCATGACATATTTCAAAAGACGTTGCATTCGAGTCGTTGAGTTTATCAAGATCGTTATTAAGTCAATTATAGTTGGATATATTATGAAATGGTATGCATGTCTGTCAACTTCAGATGTAATGAAAGATTGTCTTTTCAAAACGAATGCAATGTTTGTAAAATGTATCATATAGAGGTCAAGTACCTCGCGATGTAATCAACTGTTGGGAATCGTTTATAATCGATATGGACTTCGTTCGGATGGATTAGGACGGGTCCTTTCAGTTGGTATCAGAGCGGTGGTCTTAGTGAACCGGGTCTGCATTAGTGTGTCTAACTGATAAGTCGTTAGGATGCATTGGTGAGTCCGGACTTCGACCGTGTCTGCATGTCAAAAGTTTTGCTTATCATTTCTAGTCGGAAATCATCTACTTATCATTCTTAGTCTAGACACATCTTATTGCATTGACTGCATGAATAATGTATAGATAAATTCATATCTTAGCGTATCTGTTATTGTTACCTTTGCCTGACAGCTTCCGTAGATTCTTCCGTAACTTATGGGATTTTAGTATTATATATGCATATGTAAATTATGTATTGTAGGGTACTAATCTACATCCTATAATCTATTTCTTATCGAAAATCCTTCATCTGATCGTACGAGATAAATTCCACAACCAGTTCGAGTCCCTCAGATTTCGATAGCTATTCCGATAGTTATTCCGACAGCTATTCCGACATGGATATTCACCTAAGCCCCGAAAGCGGTGTCATCAAAATGAATCAACAAATTAACCATCCCCAATTCATCTAATGGGTTCGTAAACGACTTAATCAATGGATACACGAAGAAGGCGATCCTTTTCACCAACCGAATTCATCTCTTGGTGAAGAACATGATGCACTTACCGGCGAACCTGTCTGAAACACCATCTCCACCCTCATTTCCTGAATATATCAACACGATTATATTATATCCACAATTCTAAACCTTATTCAGCCGATCGTTCCAACCGACAATCATTTCGGAATAATGAAAGAAGCCAACAAGCTTCGCGCTCGAGTAATCAATTTGCAGAATATGGTGCAAAACTTACCAGCTTCAGCAATAACATCAATACCATTACCACCAACAACCCAAGTTTCAATGTCACACGCCTCAACGTCTCATTCGGTACCTCGAATATAATCATCATTCTACGAATCATTCTACATAAACTATCTTCGTCCTTCATGACAATTATGTAATCATTAAAGATTTAGAGATTATGTACTCTAGTTTTAGCCGTAAATCTGATGAGTTTAATATCACATTGACTCATTAAATCCATGATTACGCCTGAAGAAAATATATATGTATATATGTCTTCATAAAGATTGTAATTAAAAATTCTTTTGTACAAACTGTTAATGGTGAAAATATTTTAACGGGTAGGTAATACCCGAAGAATATTTAGATTTCATATTAATAAGTTACATTGTACATTTTTCGAATCTGATTCAACAGTCATTTACTATCCTATTTACAACCACTGATATACGAATCCGTTCACCACAGAATAACCATTTTTATTCAATTTCATATTTGGATTTTGACTTCTCAGAATCCAACAAGTGGCATAATGAAGAAAACATTGAACAAAATAAAATTTATTAGAAAAAAAAACGAATTAACTAATTGAAATATTGCTAAGAATCCACGCTAACTGTTCCTAGCTAACTGTTCCTAGCTAACTGGTTACATTTTATTTACCGCAATTTAATTATCGCAATTTATATTCTCGCAATTTTATTTATCGTCATTTAATTTCTGTTATTTACTTTACGCACTTTATTTATCGTCATTTATTTTCTGTTATTCATTTTACGCACTTTAAATATCGGGACACGTATACAAGGTTTTGACATATCATATCGACGCATCTATATATATTATTTGGAATCACCATAGACACTCTATATGCAATAATGATCGAGTTCTCTATACATGGTTGAGGTTGATTCTACAATAATATATATATTTTGAGTTGTGATCGAGTCTGAGACAAATACGGGTCACGATACGTATTAATTAATTCGAATATTATATATTAAAATGTATATGAATTATTGAATTACTAACTGTGGACTATCAACTGTGGACTATCAACATTGGACAATTAAAATGAATTAAAATATTGACTATAACATATGAAACTAAACAATTCTTCAAGTTTGCCACTTGATTTCATCTTAAACTTCATTTGTATCTTGACGATTACAATCAACGTTCAAACCTTTCATGATTCTTGAAAACACCTCAATCGAGAGTATGAACCAACCGCACTTCATCTACGGAAGAAGAGATTGACGCATATAGTTATGCACCTGAAAATACTCGAAACCTGAGTAAAACGTTTAACCCGTATCTGTGTTAGCTCCTTTAGCATTATTAATACCCAAAATAACTTGGTAATCCCTTTCAAAGTAGCAAATTTTGTCACAGCTCCAGTAAGTCAACTTCGACTTTTCATTCGAAGTAGCCTTACTATAATCCTGATATATACAATTACCCTTTTTATACCGGAGGATTCTTTTATATTCCACCACATTACCAACAAATGTACCAGCAACCTTGTCGCTCCTTAGTTTAAATTCCTCCGACAAATCACTATATTTATTTATTGAAGTCTCGTCATGTACTCATCCGCATCTTGTAACGAGAACTGCCATAACAATTACCAGGAATCAGCAATCAGTACTTTAAAAACTCACAGCATATCTACATCAACAGTTATATATATATATATATGACATTTATCTCTTAGAATTATGATCTCTCCTTCTGGAATTCTGAAAAGCACTCAGTCACAAATCAATACTCTGAATGTTGAAAAAGCTGAATGAAGCAGCAGAAACCATAGACAACCGTAAATGACCATAATCATCGAAAGTTTGATGATAAAGAATAGTATGTTGGAAAAGCTCAGAAAAGTTGGAACTGGAAAACGGATTGAGCTAACCACGAAGAGACCAAGGACAAATACAAAGACCATACCATATATTCAAAGAATCCAGGTAATTCTGGATCCGATGAAACCTTCAACGAATATCTTGCTCTGTACTCATGTTAAAATCTTGCGGAAAATCTTCCTCATCAACCATCGAACTTAGAAATTCCAAAATATCATCATCAATATCTTCGATATTTCTGAGGATATTTTCATAAATATTCTTGTCCGAAATTATATACCTCTTCGTGCTTCCTGTGTATCATTATGTTGGAAACATTCAATGGAAAATTTAGTACTGAAAAGCGGATTATGCGAAACTATGAAGGAAGCCGTGAACAAATCACAAAGAATAAGTTTGACTTCAAAGAATCCAAATGATTCCGTTTCTGATGAAATCTTTAGCGAATACCTTGCTTCCGAATCTAAACCCTTACGGATAAATCTTCTTCATCATCCATCGATATTAGAAATTCCAAGATATCATCGTATCTTTCATTATAAATATCCTTCATATTTCTGAAGATATTTTCATAACTATTCTTATCTGAAATCAATAATCTATTCGTGCTATCAATGTTACATCATATAGAAACTGTTAGTTTCTATATTCTGTAAACTTTCGAGCTTAAAATATGAATGTTTTTGAAGTTGTGTTGGGAACTGATGCATGAGTTAGTATAATATAATGACACTTGATCAACGTGATTATATTACAGTAAGTCATGCTGAGTTTCTAATGAAACCTGATGATGGTTCACAGTAGATTATACCATCATCATGTGTCATGTTACATAACTCTTTCATTCTACATAACCTCCGAACATATCAAGAAGAATATATTCTTGATAGTTCTATCGTCTGTATTTTTGATAAATTTGAAAATCAAATCGTGCTATCACGTTCCACCCTGCTTAGAACATTATAATCATTTAGAACTCTATATCTACAAATTCTGAACCATTATTCGCTTGACTTGGAGTCGGGAAGAGAAAACAAGAGCATGGAGCTCTGAAAAATAAAGAAAAAATATAAAGCCGATCACAAACATAGGAATTACAAACCGTGTATATCAATGTTTAAAGCCACATAAAGACACGGGAGAATTAAAAACACTATAACCCCAAGGGCGAAGTAGAAGAAAACAGATTCCTCCGGTGAAAGTTGGAAAAGGAGAATGATTGTGGCAATAGTCATGATAAGGACAAGGATCAGAACTGGATTAAGCATTTTTACAATCTTTTGGATGTATGAACTAAGAAAGAAAGTATAGGAATGGTGAGAATAATGGAACGGAAGAGCTTAATTTATAGTAGAAATATTATACAGAGTAATCGAGACAGATCACCGTATTTAATTATAGAGATCTTAATTTCCTTACTCGCCGAAGAATCAAATCTTTTAGATTTCGAAGATTTTCTTTAAATCCCTTGAATTTCGGAATTCAACCCTCTACGTCAAAAGCTATGACGCACCATATATTCTAAATTCAACCATAACTAGTCAAAAGTTATGATGAAACTTATCTTTCTCATTTCACTATTTTATGATAACTTCATTCGTACGCTTCACATAATAGAATCATTTTATTCATATTAATCAATAATGATAAAACTCTATTTATCAGCTCATATTCGTCAGAAAAACATATTTATTGTTAGCCATGCCGACCTTGCTCAAATTTCGGGACGAAATTTCTTTAACGGGTAGGTACTGTAATGACCCGAGAATTTCCGATCAAATTTAAACCTAATCTTAATATGATTTCAACACGATAAGCAAAGTCTGTAATGTTAAGTCTTAAATATTTCTTTAAACTGTTGTCATTAAATCATTTGACCTTTGACTACTCCCGATGATTCACGAACAATGGTTGTAAGTAAGTATGAATATATATAATTGAAAGTTTATATTTTAACCGAAAATTATGAATTATGAATTATAAATTAAAAATTAAATGTGTAAGATAAGATATAACAATAAATTAAGTGTAATTTAAAATAAAGTTATACATAAATATATATGATTATTATAATATTGTATTACTTATAAATTATAAATATTCAATAAAGGTTATTATATAATTATTAATTATTAAATATTATATAAGAAATAATATGCATAGATATATAAAACAAATAAAAAATAATAATAAGGTTGTTATAATAATATTATTACTTTCATTATTATTATAAATATCAGTATTAATAATATTATGATAAATATAAAATTCGATGTATATAAATTGTGATATTATTATTATTTAGTATTATTATTATTAAACAGTTTATCATTAATAATATTAGTATCTTTATTATTAAATTGCATTGTTAGTATAATTATCATTCATTAGAATTATTATAAATACATGTATATTTATTAATTGATAATATTAATTATAGGTTATAAATTATAAATTATAAGGTAGATATATATCTACATATATATACATATACATACCTAGATTACAGCTATACGTATATATACATATAGTTATAGCAAATACGTATTATGTACAAAAGTATATATATATATATATATATATATATATATATATATATATATATATATATATATAAGCAAATACGTATTCTGTTGAATATCTCTATCAATAACTGTAGTTGATTTTTGTTTATGTCTATAAACTGGATTACAAAACAAATTTAATCACAGTACGAAGACAAAATCTGTTAACAATCGTTCTCTTGTGTTATATTTTTTTTATATATTTTTCTGTTTTTGTTTGAAACTGTCAGAATTATTAAAGTGGCTATAAACTCAATCCATTCCAGTTGTAAACGATACCAGACAACATACAAAATCAATTAACAATTTCAATTATCATCTACAGCCTTCAAGTTAATCATATTAAATCAGAAAATTAAAGAACCCAGGTAATACCCTGTTCTTGGTTTGATTTTTCAAATAATTCAAATTATTAACGAAACTCAAAAAGTGTTAATGACATATTGTTACAAATACTTCGTTTATTCAATCTGGAAAGTTTCATTTGTCAAATTTCCATATTGAAATTGAATTTTAGAGTCAAAGATATATTTCAAAAAGACAAACATTTTGTTCATCTTGAAATTCGCATTCAGAGTGATGTTTTAGATTGAATTAACGATCCAGAAAGTTTATGGAAGTAATTTAGAACATATTTCATGTTGAAGTCGTGGTCTAAAATGTTTTCAAATTCAAAATCAGAGGTAAGGTTTATACGTGTTCATAGCTTTAAAAATTGTGATATTTAATAGCACGAATTAGAACAAATTTCAAAATTGTATAAATGCTATTATGTTAGGAATGTTATAGAGAATATATCTGCAAAGTTTCAACTCTCAACTCTTTGCAATGAATTCGAATTTTTGAAGTCAAACCTTACAAAGCAAAAGTCAAAGAAATTGTTCATAACAAAATTCGTCCTGATTAAAATGTTTTCTGTTAAATTGATTATTTGGAAAGTTTCTAGGAGTGCTATGAAACATTATTCATGTTATAAAGATTGTCCAAAGTGTTTTAAAAATCAAAAATCAAATTGTGGTGTTTGGGTATTCACGAACGTATACAACAGGCCTTTATTTTTTTTTATTTTTTTTAAACTAATATACATCACAGATCTATTGCAATGAGTTTCCAACTTTATCTGTAACATAAATTAAGTATTGGATTAAGAGAAATTGTGTTCTTTGTTCGAGCATATATATTGTGAAAATTAAATATACAACAGATTATATAATACAGTATAACTATAATTGGATTCTGTTATAAAGAGAAAACTCACGCGGAAGGAATGGTTGGGTCTGGTGATGGGTATTCAGGAGGTCTCGGGTTCGAGTCTCGTCCCAGGCAGCTTACTTTTTTTTTAGTGTTTCTAAGATATTATTGTGATTATTATTGGTATTATTATTATTATTATTATTATTATCTTTAATATTATTACTTGATTATTTTTATTATTATGTATTATTGTTGTTATTAGGTAATTATTATTATTATTATTAACAAGATTATTAGTACAATTAATATTATTACCATTATTGTTACTACTAATATTATTAATATCATTAAAAATATAGTTTCATCACTAATATAAGTGTTAAATATCTAATAGTTTTATGATTATTATTATTATTGTAATTTATCACTTACTATTATTTTTATGACTATGTATGTATAATTATTATTAATATTATTATTATTAATATTATCATTAGTATTATAGATATTATTAGAAATATAAATCTTACCATTTTAGAATTAATATCATTATTATGAGTATGATTAATATCATTATTATTATTATGGAAATAATACAATTTATATTCATAAACATTAATATTACTATCATTGTAAAAGTATTAGAGTTATTATCATTAACATAAGTATTATTAATAGGATTATCAGTATTAGTATTAGTATTAGTAACATTAAAAATTATTATAATTATAATCAACTACAATTTTTATTTACTATTATCAATATTATATATTATCATGTATATAAAAATATACTTAAAATTCATATTACGTATAAGTATGAATTAATTATATTAACAACCTTTATATAAATATCTATATATAATAAATTAGGTATTTTTAAAACTATATAAATAATAATCATTTTTAAATATATATACAAACCAAATAATAGTAAATAAAGTTATAATACATGATGTTGATCGATTAAAGTTATATGTGTTAATGAATATACAAATGATATAGGTTCGTGAATCCGAGGCCAACCCTGCATTGTTCAGTTGTTCAAAATAGTCATATGTATTTTTACTACAAAATACATTAGGTGAGTTTCATTAATCCCTTTTTAAATGTTTTTGCAATATATATTTTTGGGACTGAGAATACATGCGCTGCTTTTATAAATGCTTTACGAAATAGACACAAGTAATCGAAACTACATTCTATGGTTGGATTATCTAATCGAATATGCCCTTTTTATTAAAGTCTGGTAATCTAAGAATTAGGGAACAGACACCCTAATTGACGCGAATCCTAAAGATAGATCTATCGGGCCCAACAAGCCCCATCCAAAGTACCGGATGCTTTAGTACTTCGAAATTTATATCATATTCGAAGGAGGATCCCGAAATGATGGGGATATTCTTATATGCATATTGTTAATGTCGGTTACCAGGTGTTCAATCCATATGAATGATATTTTTGTCTCTATGTATGGGACGTATGTTTATGAGAATTGGAAATATGAAATCTTGTGGTCTATTAAAATTATGAAATGATTATTTATGCTAAACTAATGAACTCACCAACCTTTTGGTTGACACTTGAAAGCATGTTTATTCTCAGGTACGAAAGAAATCTTCCGCTGTGCATTTTATCATTTTAAAGATATTACTTGGAGTCATTCATGACATATTTCAAAAGACGTTGCATTCGAGTCGTTGAGTTTATCAAGATCATTATTAAGTCAATTATAGTTGGATATATTATGAAATAGTATGCATGTCTGTCAACTTCATATGTAATGAAAGATTGTCTTTTCAAAACGAATGCAATGTTTGTAAAATGTATCATATAGTGGTCAAGTACCTAGTGATGTAATCAACTGTTGGGAATTGTTTATAATCGATATGGACTTCGTCCGGATGGATTAGGACGGGTCCTTTCAAAGATTACACTAATAATAAGCATAGAAACACAAATAATCATCATCTTAAGTTATTACAAGCAAATGATTCAAAATAGAGTAAGAAAAGTAGATATAACAACCCAAATACAAAGATGATGAAGATCTAGAGCTAATCTATGATAGAACTTGAGCTTGCTTCCTTCAATTCACCTTTAAACTCCAATGAATGATGAAATTAGAGTTTTGTAGGTGAAAATCGGACTTAGAATTGCAGCTCTCTCAAAAATGGCCTCATCTCTTTCCTTTTATAGTGTTAAAAATTCTGGGCTGATCAGCGTCAGGAGCGGCGCTTTTTGAAATGCCCCGTTCATATAGATTATAAATGTTACATAATAGTTGATTTCATTGTGAGGTATTTGACCTCTAAATGATACATTTTACAAACATTGCATTCGTTTTTAAAATACAAACTTTCATTATATCAAAAGTTAACAGGCATGCATACTATCTCATAATATATCCAAATTATAAATGACTTAATAATGATCTTGTTGAACTCAACGACTCGAATGCAACGTCTTTTGAAATATGCCATGAATGACTCCAAGTAATATCTTTAAAATGAGCAAATGCACAGCAGAAGATTTCTTTAATACCTGAGAATAAACATGCTTAAAAGTGTCAACCAAAAGGTTGGTGAGTTCATTAGTTTATCATAATCAATCATTTCCATATTTTTAATGGACCACAAGATTTTCATTTCCATTTTTTATAAACATCATACACTCGCAAGTGTATAAAAATCATTCATATGGTGAATGCTTGATAACCGAACTAACAGGATGCATATAGAATATCCCCAAAATAGAATCCTATCTTCTGCATAATATAAACTCGAAGTACTAAAGCATACCATTTTCCAGTATGGGGGGAGTTAGTGCCCGTAGATCTACCTTTAGGATTCGCGTCAATTAATGGCCATTATACCGGCTCCATACCATTTTCCAATATGAAGGTTGTATAATAAACACTAATTCTTAGGTTACCAAGCTAAAAGGGGTGATATTCGATTTTGATAATCCAACCATAGAATGTAATTTTTTGAGTACTTGTGTCTATTTCATCAAACATCTATAAAACAGCGCATGTATTCTCAGTCCTAAAAATATATATTATAAAGCATTTAAAAAAGGAGAAAATGAAATTCACGATACTGTATTTCGTAGCAATAATGCAAATGACGGCACTGAACAAGTGCAGGGTTGGCCTCGAATTCACGAATCTATATTAAGTACATATATTTATATGTTGGTCAATATCTGTCTAACAATTTAGGTCAAGTCGTAGTGTATCACAATCCTAATGCTCGAGATCGACATGCAATAGTCAACTTGACCCAAAATGACTTCCAAAATGTATACATGTTTATTATATAACTTAAATATAGTCGTTTTATATATTTAAATATATTTATTAGATTTTATTAGATTAAATAATACAAGTCATTTATTAATAAATAAAAATTTATATTAAAATTTATATAGGTTAAAAATATACTTTTATATATTTCAAGTAATAAAATTTATACAGTTCACTCAATATCATAAAAATATAGTGGTATGTATTATTAACGTAATTATAGTACGTGTGGTAAAAATATCTTTGTATCACACATATATTTGATAAAATAATATTGATAATAATAATAATAAGTAAAAGTTGTATTATTTTGTATTACTAATAATAGTTATTATTATTCTACTAATAATAATAATAATAATAACAATATTTATTTACTAATGATGATATTAATTAAAATAAAATAATAATTCTAATCATGATAATTTTAGGAATAACGATACTTTTTAATATTAACTGTAATAATAATAATAATATTTTATAAAATAATAATTCTATTCAAAATGATAATTTTTAATAATAATAATAATACTAAAATGATAATAATAATGATATTTAATAATAACAATGATATTTCTATTAAAGATGATAATTTTATAAAAAAAATGATAGTTTTAATATTAATGATGCTTTTAATAATAATAATGAAGATAAAAATAATAAAAGCGATATTTTTATCTAAATCATAATCTTAACAATATTTTAACTGAATCATGATACTTATACTCATTATTTCCTAATCGATTTGTTTAATAGCATTTAGTCCTCTTTTATATCGCATTCATAATAATGATAATAATAGTATTCATAATAATTAAATGATACTAATATTAGTTTTTAATGATAATGATACTAATAATAATAATTATAATAATACTAATGATAATACTAATAATTATTATAATGATAATACTAATAATAATAATAATAATAATAATAATAATAATAATAATAATAATAATAATAATAATAATAATAATAATAATAATAATATTATTATTATTATTATTATTAATAACAATAACCTTAGAGATAATAACAATAACCTTAGTGATAATAACGATAGTATTAATAATAATAACAATTTTAACTGATAATACTTATATTAATAACGATAATGATAATAATAATAATTATTATTATTAGATAATAATAACGACGATAGTAATAATAATAATCATTTTAATAATAATACCAAAATTAATGATAATTCAGTTGACTATATCTTTTAATCCATTTATCGAAACCATACGCTTTCTAAATGAAAAGTTATTAATTTTTCGCCAGCTTTCCAACGACATGCATATCATATATCTTATCTCAGTAGCATATGTGTCAAATTTGTGATTTATCATAATCTATTTAACAACGAAACTAAACATACAAGCATGCATAATCATATATAATCGTGCACTAGTCAGGGATACACTATTATTATATAAAAGTTAAGACATGAATGCTCACGTATCAATATTGTGATTCAATATTGCAGAAAAGTACATAGACGCAACGAAAATGATAAACACTAGATTCACGATCAAAACCCCCGAGCAATACCCATAACCTCCATAGCTATAACCCATAATTTCCTTAGCTCTATCCCGCTCGAAAAAACACGTTTTGAACATAATTTACTCATGACTTCGTCGTAATATTTTATGTATAATACTAATAATATTACCACTACTAAATAATAATAATAAGATTAATAATAATATTAATCTTAATAATAATAATAATAATATTTATAATAATAATTGTATACGGAGTAAGATATAGATCAGAGAAAGAGAGAGATGTGAAACTGGAACCAGGCTCGACTTCGTTTTATACAAGTTTCAGCCACCAACCCCCCATGCGATCGCATGGGGGTTGTGCCTTGGAGCCATGCGATCGCATAACCTCTCAGGCCAGCTCACATTCGATCAATGATATTTACCGACAGTTTAATTAATATTATATATATATATATATATATATATATATATATATATATATATATATATATATATATATATATATATATATATATAATTAATTTATATAATTATATATATATTATATTATATTTACGAGTATAGGTGACTTGTAACTTTAGTTCCGGAAACTTGTATGTTAACGCTTGACTTATGTCTCAGTTTCGGTTTCTCAAACGCATTTTCGTACGCTTAGAAAACTGATACTTTATGTTTCGTGTATTATATATTTATACATAAGAAGACTCAAATCAATGAAAAACTATTCCACTCAAAATGTAACTTATTCATTTGGATGTTTTGGTCATTTGCTTCTTTAAATCATCGTTTCGCTATATATACATGAAAGGACCCGTTCATATACATTATAAACGATTCACAATAGTTGATTACATTGCGAGGTATTTGACCTCTATATGATACATTTTACAAACATTGCATTCGTTTTTAAAAGACAATCTTTCTTTACATAAAAAATTGACAGGCATGTATACCATTTCATAATATTCACTATCCAACTATAAATTGATTTAATAATAATCTTTGATGAACTCAATGACTCGAATGCAACGTTCTTCGAAATATGCTATGAAAGACTCCAAGTAATATCTTTAAAATGAGCAAATGCACAGCGAAAGATTTCTTTAACACCTGAGAATAAACATGCTTTAAAGTGTCAACCAAAAGGTTGGTGAGTTCATTAGTTTATCATAATCATTTATTTCCATCATTTTAATAGACCACAAGAATTTCATTTCCAGTTCTCATAAATATACGTCCCATGCATAGAGACAAAAAATTATCATTCATATGGTGAACACCTGGTAACCGACATTAACTAGATACATATAAAAATATCCCCTATCATTCCGGGATCCTCCTTCGGACATGATATAATTTTGAAGTACTAAAGCATCCGGTACTTTGGATGGGGTTTGTTAGGCCCAATAGATCTATCTTTAGGATTCGCGTCAATTAGGGTGTTTGTTCCCTAATTCTTAGATTACCAGACTTTAATAAAAAGGGGCATATTCGATTTCGATAATTCAACCATAGAATGTAGTTTCAATTACTTGTGTCTATTTTGTCAAACATTTATAAAATCGCATGTATTCTCAGTCCCAAAAATATAAAGGGTAAAAAGGTAAATGAAACTCACCATACTGTATTTCGTAGTAAAAATACATATAACGTCATTGAACAAGTGCAAGGTTGGCCTCGGATTCACGAACCTAAATTAATTATATATATTTATGTGTTGGTCAATATTTGTCTAACAAATTAGGTCAAGTCATAGTGTACCACAATCCTAATGCTCGAGACTAATATGCAAAAGTCAACAAAAGTAAATTTGACTCAAAATAATTTCCAAAAATCTATACATGATTAATATATAGTTTAAATATCGTCGTTTTATATTTTTAAATATTTTTAAAATATTTATTAGAGTAAATAATATAATTTATTTATTAATAAATAAAATTTTATATTATATTTATATAATAAAATATACTTTTATATATATTAAGTAATAAAATTTATAGGGTTCATTTAATATTATAAAGATAATATGATAGGTATTATTAAAGTAAGTTATTACACGTAGTAAAATATGTTTGTATCAAATACTTATTTGATAAAATAATATCTATAATGATAGTAAGTAAAAGTTGTATTATTTTGTAATAATAATTATTATTATAAAAATATCAATATTTATAATTACTAAGATGACATTATGATAAAACGATAATTCTAATTATGATAACTTTAATATTTACCATAATTTTTAATATTATCTTTAAAATAATAATTCTATTTGAAATAATAATAATAATGATATTTTATAGTAACAATGACATTTCTATTAAAATGATAATTTTTGTTAAAATGATAGTTTTAATACTAACGATAATTTTAATAATAATAGTAATGATAAAAATAATAAGAACGATAATTTTATCTAAATCAATATCTTATAATATTTTAATTTCATCATGATACTCTTACCCATTATTTCCTAATCGTTTCGTTTAATTGCTTTTAATCGTCTTTTCTATCGTGTTCGTAATAATGATAATAATAGTAATCAAAATAATTAGGTGTTACAAATATTTGTTTTAATTACACTAATATTAATAATGATAGTTACTATAACATTATTAACGATAATACTAATAATTATCTTAATGATAATATAGTAATAATAATATTAACAATAACAATAACCATTTTTAAATAATGATATATATATATATTAATAATGATAATAATAATAATAATACTAATAATAATAATAATAATAATAATAATAATTGGATAATAATAATAATACTAATTATAACTTTAACGATAATAACGATAGTAATAATAAAAAAAATAACAATTTTTTAATGATAAATCCTTTTATTGATAAAGATAATAATAATAATAATAATAATAATAAGATAAAACTGGAACGACGATAATAACGACGATAATAATAATCATTTTTAATAATAATACAAAAATTCGATGGACTATAACTTCAAATCCGTTCATCGAAATCATTCGATATCTAAATGAAAAGTTCTTAATTTTTCGCTAGCTTTCCAACAACATGCATATCTTATACCTTATCTCAGTCGCATATATAACTAATTCAGGATTCAACATAACCTAACTAAAGGCAATATCAAAAGTACAAACATGCATAATCCTATATACTCGAGCACATGTCAGGGATACACTATTAGTATGTAAAAGTTAAATTATGAGTACTCACGTATCAATATTGAGATTCAGTATTGCAGGAAAGGTACGTAGACACAACGGAGATGATAAATACTATATTGACCTCACGAGCATACCCATGAACCATACCCAATCACCTCCATAGCTATAACCCATAATTTCCTTAATCCAATCCCACTCAAAAAACAATTTCGAAATCACTCGGACAGTACTTTGACGTAATATTTTATGTATACTAATAATATCTTGAAATAATATGGAGTAAATATATATATGTAAATCGATTGAGAGAGTTTAGAGAAAAATATTTTCAAGTTTCTATGAAATAATGAAACCTATTGAATTCTATTTATAATAGATTTTTGAATTATTAAAGTGAATTATTAAAGTATGAATTATTAAAGTGAATTATTAAAGTTTGAATTATTAAAGTAAATTATTAAAGTATGAATTATTAAAGTGAATTATTAAAGTATGAATTATTAAAATGAATTATTAAAGTATGAATTATTAAAGTGAATTATTAAAGTTAAAGTAAAGTAAAGGCAAAGTTTAAGTATAGTAAAAGTATAAAACTATGTACGTATAATACGCGTATAAATATATATAATATTTATTTAAATCGTTATATATATTTAATAAAATAAAATATAAATATCGTTATCTTTATCATACTAGTTAAGTAATGAGTTGTCAAAAGTGGTTCTAGATATTTATAAAAGTTATATACGTTTTAATAATAAAGTTCTTTTTAAACTGAAAACGTTTTTGTACGTTTGAAACTAAATCAAATAAATATAATAATTTTGTTTTCCAAAACCAAATATATTTTTAAGAATCATTTTGTTTAAAGGTTAAAATAATGGAATTCGTTATATCATAAAATGTTTTAGAAAAGTAGAATCATATATATTCATAATAGGTTTCAAGTTTTTAAATTACAGTTTGTTGGTGAAGCATGGGATAAAGTTCAAAGGTTAAATAAACGTATGAAATCATGAAAAATGTCGAGTTACTTAACTTGTCGATATCCAACATCTAAGTTATTTACACTTCACATTCTTACTTATAAATCACTTTACCATTTTCCGAATGTTGTCAAAAAGAATAGATTTCTTAAATCACAGTGGACCTCATAACATAGACCCGTAATCATATCATAATGTATCTGATAAATCAATCATTTGATATTATCTTCTAATTCCATCGATAAACATATTGAAACAAATACGTTCATGTAAAGTATTATATGTTTAATACTTTATTAATATTCTCAAGTTATAATATATATATACATATTTATTTATATATAACGGTTCGTGAATCGTCGAAATTTGGTCGAGGTTATAATGAATGTATGAACACAATTTAAAATTCTTGAGATTTAACTTAACAAACTTTGCTTATCGTGTCGGAATAATATAAAGATAAAGTTTAAATTTGGTTGGAAATTTTTGGGTTGTCACAGTACCTACCCGTTAAAGAAATTTCGTCCCGAAATTTGAGTGGAAAGGTCGTGAATGATAATAAGTATGTTTTAATGATGCATACAGGCTGAAAATTAGAGTTTTATCATCAGCGAATAATTTGGATAAACAATCCATTTATATGAAGAGTACGAATGAAGCTAACATAGAAGAGTGAAATGAGTAAGTGTTGATTCATCTTATCATTTGACGTAGATATGATTGATTTCCAGATTTCAAGGGATTTGAAGAAAATCTTTGTAATAAGATTTGATTCTCCGGTAACAAAAGGAATTAGGATCCGCTTTAAATGCGATCGTCCATTTTAATTGTTCTGTCATAGATTTTCTTATAAATTCTCCTCCTTCGTTTTCTTACAACTCACACCTTCTGTTGATGCATTTTATGCAAGTCCCTAGACATCTACCCAGGTCCATTGCAGGTACAACAGTTTACAGGCCACCATGATCGTTCGTTATTATCCTATCCGTGTTTGTATGTGGTTATAGCAACTGCAGGAACGAGATTTGGATGTTTGACTATGTTAGACTTAGTCAGACGTCCGAGTGAAGCCTCACTTGTACGGCTGATAGGCTCATACGCACAGTTGATACTGAGCTAAGTCACAGTTACAACCTAAATGAGAAGACACGAGTGAGTGATCACCCGTACGGCTGATGAAGCCAACTCGTATGTGTGATGGATGAATCGTACCGGTGAGTCAACAGCAGGGGTATATAAAGTCTTATGTTCTTCATTTTAGGTTAAGCCTCTCATTTGTTACACACACTCAGATCTGGTGAGCTCCTCCGATTCTCTCTCAACCCAAATCACCCCGGTGGTGAATAATAGCTCTAGGTGTTGATCTAATCACACTTGATTTAGTTATGGTATGACTAAATTAATCCTAAAAAGCTTAACTTATTTACTAGAGGGTTTGATTCACTTATTCCGTCATTGTGTGAGTTAAATCTGTTGATTTCTAAGTTCCTAGTCATGTTTCATCACCTTCTATTCTTTCCCCCTCAACTCATATTTTAAAGTGTTCATCAATATACTCCATCCAGTTCTGATTCTCGATATACTTATAACTTTCATATCGGTCATTCTTCTTTTTCATCTACCGCCGGAAGAATCTATTTACTTTTACTATACTCTTGGGTTTATAGTGTTTCTAGTTCTCCCGTATCTTTATATTGCTATATGCATCGATATATATGGTTTATAATTTTTGGTTTGTCGTTGGGCTTTATATCTTCCCTTATATTTCAAAGTCTCTGTTTCTATCTTCTATAATCATTGTCATCCACAGTTAATGCTCTCTTTTATTTACTGCAATTTATACCCCAATTTCTATTTCGGAGTTTTGTCCTTTCGTTTCTTCTTCTTGCGATTAAGCACCGCTTGTAATGGTCCAGAATTCACAGATATGAATTTCGGAATGAACATTGTTAATGTTCTAGGAAGGAAATTGTGATGGCACGATCTTGACTTGTCAAATTACTAGAATACCTTGGAAAAGGCCGAATCATCAAGAAATATTTTCTTGATATTTTAGAGGTTAAATAGAATACAAGAGTCGTATAACATGGCACATGATGATGTTATGATCTGTGAATCATCACGTTCTATTTAGAAACTCAGCATGAATTACTGTAATATAATTACGTTGATCAAGTGTCATTATATAATACTAACTCATGCTTCAATTTCCAACACTACTTCAAAAACATTCATATTTTAAACTCAAAGGTTTACAGAGTATAGGAACTAAACAGTTTCCTTTTTGATGTAATACAGATAGCGCAAAGAGATAAATGATTCCAGATAAGAATAGTTATGGAAATATCTTCAGAAATATGGAGGATATTTATAATGAAAGATACGATGATATCTTAGAATTTCTAATATAAGAGGATGATGAAGAATATTGTCTGTAAGGGTTTAGTGTTAGGAGCAAGGTATTAATTAATGACTTCAGCAGACACTGAATCATTTGGATTCTTTGAAGGCAGGTTCAGTCTTTGTGATTTGTCCACAGCCTCCTTCATACTTTGCTCAATCCGTTTTCCAGTTCCAAAACTTCTCTATTTCTGAGCTTTGTTAATACACTAATCTTTGTCATCAAACTTTTTACTGCTAAGGTCGTTTACAGTTTTTGTTGCTTCATCAGCATTTCGAGAACTAGTTCGCGGTTCAGAGTGTTTTTCAGAAACTTCACATTCGAAGTATGTAAGCCTTGGAAATAGACGTTATGTATAACTGTTGGCGTCAACATGCTGTGAGATTTCAAAATACTGATTGCTAATTCCCAATGATTCGTATGGCAATTCTCGTTACAAGAGGCAGATGAGTAAATGATGAGGTTTCGATAAATATACAGATTCTTCGGAATGCCCAAGATCAGTGAAGTTGTTGGTAAGTTTATTGCTAATGTGGTGGAATATGAAAGGTTCTCCGGTAACAAAAGGGTAATCACATATATCAAAATTATGATAAGGCTACTCCGAATGAAAAAATCGAAGTTGTCTTGCTGGAGCTGTGATATAATTTGCTACTTTGCAAAGGAATTGCAAGGTTATTTTTGCTAATAAATGCCAAAAGATCTGACACAGATATGTGTTGAATTATGACTTTGGTTTCGAGAGCTTTTTAAGTACATAACTGTGGGTAATATGTGGTTGGATCATCATCTCGATTGCTCATTATTTGAAGTGTCTTCAGAGATTTTCGAAGGGTTTGAACACAGATTGTAATTGTTTGTATACATTTGATGTTCTAACACACTTTTGAAGTCAAAGTATAGCTTTAAAAGATGTAGGAATCTAAAAGTGATGGTACCGATTATATCTCGAATTAAATTCTGAGATTTTAAAATCAGAATATGTAATTGGGTTTGAATGAGTATGGTTGTTTTGATTTCTATGAAAGAATGTATATTATTGTGAAAGTAGGAAGTATAATTGATAATTTGCTTAATCTGATTCGAAGAATGTAACATATTAATTGTGAATTTATATATATCTCTCGGGTATTACCTACCCGTTAAAAAATTTTCACAATTAATATTTTGTACATAAGAATTTTATTACAGTCTTTATGAAAATATATATGTATATATTCTCCTCAGATGTAACATAGATTTTAATGAGTTAATACTAAATTAAACTCATTTGATTTACGGTTGGAACTAGAATTGAATAATTCCTTGAAGGCTTTAGAGGTTACATAAGTACTTCTTCAATAATATTGAAATTATGAATCAATACTTCGTTATTTGTTGAGATGTGATGTTGGTTTTCGTTAAATTCTTGTGAACTTCGCAAAGTACGAATGATGTTATCTGAAAAGTTTCGGTTACATCAATGATGAAGTGTAAAATCAAAAATATACTTGATTTATTAGGAATTGAAATTTGTTGAATTGAGACAGAGATTGTAGTTAACGATGGTTAAGTCGCGGGCGAGGGACGTACATTATTGCATATTTGTAATATGAATTAACCGAGTAGTTAAGATTCACACACAATAGCTTAGCACGGAAAGATTTATTTTTTATTTCAAAATATATATGTATAAAATATATATATATATATATATATATATATATATATATATATATATATATATATATATATATATATATATATATATATATATATATATATATATATATAATTTCTTCAGAGGGAATGAGTTAATTCTTCATAACTTGTTGATACAATATACACGTTATTGATTCGTAATGATGTCCACAGTGATTCTTGAACTGACGGAGTTTGTGATATTATAGGTATTGTTGATTCTGATGTTGACTGTACTGACGATGCTGGTGACGTTGACGGTGTAACATCCCACCTTTTTCCGTTTTCTTTTCCGTTATACTAATTTAAACTCCGTTATATGTTTATAACATCTCCCGTTAATACGCGTTTTAAAATATTCCGTTTAGGTATTTTCCGCACCCGACTACAAACTCGAGGGACTAAAATTGACACGGGGCAAACTAGTTGACTAGGTCACCTAGTCTACCCCAATTACCACCATTCAACCATCTCTCACTCTCTCTCTCTTTCTCTCTAGCAAGAACACACCCAATTTCCAAATTCATTCAATCATCATCTAAATTCGATCTAGGAGGCTTACAACAAAATAAACTACATATTTGGAATCCTCTCTTCATCCTCTTCAATTTGATACCAACTTCATCTCATTTAGGTAACTTTCTAAAATCACTAATTTTATGTGTTCTTGAGATTTTTGAGTTATAAAGTTGTTAATTAGTGTCTATGGCTCATTGTGATGTCGTGTATGTAATTTGTATGCTCGATTCGTTGTTTTTGGCGTAACTAGTTCAATATGAAAATTACTTGCTAAATCCTTGATTTTGGATGATCAAATGTTGTTAGATTGTTAAAGTGCATGTTTTAAAAGTGTTACTAGTATCATTAGCTTCGTTTTGATGTATAGGTTGATTAAGGAAACTCCAAGAACATGATTAATGATTTTGAGAACTTGGATTAGGGTTTGATGAGCTTTACATGAACTTTTGATGCGTCAAATGCTATGAGATATTGTTGTTAAGTGTTTTGTTGCAATGTGTGTTTGATTACCTTCGAAACGGCATAACATACATGTAATTTGGTTGCCCGAATCATAAAATGCGTTTTTGGAACTTGAACTTTGATTATGAATGTTTAATTACGGTTTTTGGTTGTTATAAGTGGAAGTTTGATTGATGATATGTGTTTAGTTGCATTCCTCGTCAAAATACCTTTCCAACGATGTATGATAGGCGTTATAAGTGTTTGCGGGTCAAGAGTTGGGTTGGAAAAGGTTTTGGTTCGTGCATACTTTGAAAACTGACCAGAATTCTCTGCCCAGATGGTGGCGCGGCGCGCCCCATCCCCGCGCGGCGCGCGGATTGGCCTGGTCAGATTCTGACCTCTTTGTCCCATTTCACGTGAAATGTTTGACTAGCTACCGACCTCCGATTCACATGAAACTTGTTCTAATATACTTGTATATGAATAATTAGCATAGAAAAATAGTCCGGGACCCGACCCGAACATGTTGACTTTTTCGTTGACTTTGACCCGACCAAGTTTGACTTTTTGTCAAACTTAACCAATTAATTATGCAATCTTTCTAACATGATTCTATACTTGTATCTTGCATGAAACTTGACTAATTGATTCACATGCTATATTAATCGAGTCGTAACGATCCATAGGACTAATTGAACATCTTTGACCATTTGTGTTTACCGTTATTGATACAACCTATATGATTAGGTCAAGACTAGCTTTGTCTTTGCACGCGTCTACTTGTTGAAGTACTTTATTAACTCTTGCACTCAAGGTGAGATCATAGTCCCACTTTTACTCTTTTTGAACTTATAATTGGGATGAGAAAACATAAACGATTCTTTTGAACTAAGTGAACACAAGAACGGGAAAACAAACATTCTACATACGAGTTTAGAACAAAAATCCTCAATTCGATTATCATTAGTTACACTTGCCGGGTGTAAGCGAGAACTTATGTTATATGGCCATATGGGTTGACAACCCTCATCTTTGACGGTTCGCTACCGTCTACGGATGAAATATATTTTCGAGAATCAGTGTTTGTTCTAGCACTATGGATGGGGTATACAATGGATGGAATGTTAAGCTTTGATAATTGGGTGCTCGTGAAACAAACTTTTGGAATGTATTACTATTATTTCTTTGATGCAAATCTTGTGGTTCACTTGTACTTACTTACTTAAACCTATGATTTCACCAACGTTTTCGTTGACAGATTTCTATGTTTTTCTCAGGTCCTTGAACGATACATGATACATGCTTCCGCTCATTATTTTGATACTTGCATTGGATATCGAGTATATATGCATACATGGAGCGTCTTTTGGATACTTTTAAATTGTGTCGCATAAGTTTCATTTGTACTTAAAACTTTGTATCGTAACTTGTGGTGGAACTATTCTTGTAAACTTGAACAACCTTTACATTTGAAATGAATGCGACATATCTTTTGGTCAAACGTTGTTTTAAAGACTTATGACCACGTAACGGGACCTAAGTAGACGGCGCCGTCAATGATGATTTGGTCGGGTCGCTACAGATGGTATCAGAGCGTTGGTTGTAGGGATTTAGAGTTCATTAGTGTCAACCCCGAGTCATAGGGTACATTGGTGAGTCTAGACTACAACCGGCATATAGACTTGAAGTAGGAATTACTTGACTACTTGTGCATTTATACTCGAACGTTTCTACTCATATCTACTCTTAGTTCATCTTAATCTCACGTTGTTTAATTTGATTGACGCGCCACCTTGACTATATGAAATGATGTCGAATGCACATATGAATCAGGGTAATATAATTTCCGGGATTATATTACGGTGACTCATATGAACGTTCCGACATTATGACATAAAGAATTTAAGGCGAGTCGAGGAAAAACTTCTCTTTATCTTTATTCTATATCACGGTTAGTATTATTGAGAATACTAATCAATGATATTCTTGTGTCTTGAAGGAACAATGGCTCCTCGTCGTGTACGCCGCAATGAAACTCCCGAACAAGCTCTCGAACGGATGATAGCCACCGCCGTAGATGCGGCCATGGCCGGTCACTCATCCAACAACAATAATAATAACAACCACAACAACAACAACAACAACAACCAAGGAGCCGGTAACTCTAGCGAAGGGTGCTCCTACAAAGCTTTCATGGGGTGCAAACCCCACACTTATGATGGAACCGGGGGACCGGTTGTGCTTACTCGTTGGTTTGAACAAACCGAGGCCGTCTTTAGCATAAGCGGTTGCCGGGATCAAGACAAGGTCAAATACTCCACTCACACTTTCTCCGGAATTGCTCTAACATGGTGGAACACCTATGTTCAATCGGTGGGTACCGATGAAGCTCATGCCCTCTCTTGGGCCGATCTAAAGGAAAAGATGATTGTTGAATATTTTCCGCGTGAAGAAACCCGAAAGCTTGAGGAAGAACTAAGAGCTTTGAAAGCGGTCGGAAACGATCTTAAAGCTTATAATCAACGCTTCGCCGAACTATCCTTGATGTGTCCTAATCTTGTTAACCCCGAATCTCAAAAGATTGAGCTCTACATGCTCGGTCTTCCAAAAAGCATCAAACAAGGGGTGATGTCATCCAAACCCACTACTCATCAAGCCGCTATGAACATGGCTCGCCAACTAATTGAAACGGTTGACGAAATCGTAGTGCCGGCTCCTAAAGCCGAGGACAAGTCGGGTGGCAACAAAAGGAAATGGGAAGCCACTCCATCAACCAACTACAACAACAACACCTTCACCAAAAAGCCCTTCAACAATGACGGCAAGAGGGGTTATGCCGGGAACCTACCTCTTTGCAACAAATGCAACAAACATCACTTTGGTGAATGTGGCAAGTTAATTTGCCACCGGTGCCAAGGAGTTGGTCATAAGGCCAACGATTGTAAAAGTGCCACTCCCGTTGCTCGAAAGTGGCCCAATGCACCAAAGACGGGCACTTGATACGAATGTGGTCAAATGGGTCATTATAGAAATGCATGCCCAAAGAAGAAAGCCAACCCCAACAACCGAGGCCGAGCCTTTAACATCAACACCGAGGAAGCCCGAGATGACAATGAACTAGTCACGGGTACGTTTCTTCTCAATAACTCTTATGTTACTTGCTTATTCGATTCGGGTGCCGATAAATGTTTTGTGTCCAAGACTTTAGCTCCTACCCTTTGCACTCCACCACACCCTTTAGATACTACTTATTCCATCGAAGTGGCCGACGGAAAACTCTTAAGTGCCGACACATATTACCGGGGGTGTACTTTGAACATTTTGGGTAAGAAATTTGAAATTGACTTGATACCCATGGAACTAGGAAGCTTTGATGTAATAATCGGTATGAATTGGTTAGTCAAAACGAAATCTCACATTCTTTGTGATCTTAACGCAATCCGAATTCCTATCGAGAATGGTGAACCTTTGATCGTCTATGGCGATAAGAGTTGCACCGGACTCAACCTCGTTTCGTGTATTAAAGTTAGAAAACTACTCCGTAAGGGTTGTTTTGCGATCCTTGCTCACGTTAAGAAAGTCGAGTCCGATGAGAAGCACATCGATGATGTGCCAATTGTTAGTGACTATTCCGATGTATTTCCCGACGAATTGCCGGGTCTTCCGCCTCATCGACCGGTTGAATTCCAAATCGATCTTATTCCGGGAGCCGCACCCGTAGCGCGTGCACCATATAGACTCGCTCCATCTGAAATGCAAGAATTGCAAAGTCAAATCCAAGAACTACTTGATCGTGGTTTTATCCAACCTAGCCATTCACCTTGGGGCGCTCCGATTTTGTTTGTTAAAAAGAAAGACGGATCCCTACGAATGTGCATTGATTATCGTGAACTAAATAAATTGACGGTTAAGAACCGATATCCTCTTCCTCGCATCGATGACCTCTTTGATCAACTACAAGGGTCTTGTGTATATTCGAAAATCGATCTCCGCTCGGGTTATCATCAATTGAGGGTTAAGGGGGAAGATGTCTCCAAAACCGCTTTCCGAACTCGTTATGGTAGTTATGAATTCCTCGTCATGCCATTTGGTCTCACTAACGCCCCGACGGTGTTCATGGATCTTATGAACCGCTTGTGCAAACCGTATCTCGATAAATTCGTTATTGTGTTCATCGATGATATATTGATCTATTCTAAAAATGAAGAAGAACACGAACAACATCTCCGACTTGTGCTTGAACTCTTGAGACAAGAACGACTTTATGCCAAATTCTCCAAGTGTGAATTTTGGTTGAAGGAAGTTCAATTTCTTGGTCATGTTGTAAGTGACCAAGGTATTAAAGTCGATCCAACGAAAATCGAAGCCATTAGCAAATGGGAGACTCCTACTACTCCTACTCACATTCGTCAATTTTTGGGTCTCGCCGGGTACTATCGTAGATTCATCGAAAACTTCTCTTTGGTTGCACGTCCTCTAACCGCATTGACTCACAAGGGAAAGAAATTCATCTGGGCGACCGAACATGAATCCGCATTCCAAATCTTGAAAACGAAGCTAACCACCGCTCCTATCTTGTCACTTCCCGAAGGCAATGATGACTTTGTTGTATATTGTGATGCCTCGAAACATGGTTTTGGGTGTGTATTGATGCAACGAACGAAAGTCATTGCTTATGCTTCTCGACAACTCAAAATTCATGAACGAAACTATACGACACATGATCTCGAACTCGGAGCCGTTGTCTTTGCACTTAAAATGTGGAGACACTATCTTTACGGGACCAAGAGTACTATCTTTACCGACCACAAAAGCCTCCAACACATTTTCGATCAAAAGCAACTAAACATGAGACAACGAAGGTGGATTGAAACCTTAAACGATTACGATTGCGAGCTTCGTTACCATCCCGGGAAGGCAAATGTAGTAGCCGATGCCTTAAGTCGAAAAGAAAGAGCGGTGCCTCTTCGTGTCCGAGCCTTAAACATCACCATCCACACAAACCTTAATAGCCAAATTCGGGTAGCCCAAGATGAGGCTCTCAAGGATGAAAACCTTTCACACGAACTCTTGAACATTCTCGTCTCTCGATTCGAAAGTAGGGAGACCGGACTCCGATATTATGCCGGAAGGATTTGGGTGCCTAGTTATGGGGACCTACGAAGCCTCATTTTAGATGAAGCCCATAAGTCACGATACTCGATTCACCCCGGTGCCAATAAGATGTACCACGACCTTAAACAACTATATTGGTGGCCGAACATCAAAAGGGACGTAGCTACTTATGTTTCCAAGTGTTTGACATGTTCCAAAGTCAAAGCCGAACACCAAAGACCGTCCGGACTACTTCAACAACCCGAGATCCCGCAATGGAAGTGGGAAAGGATAACGATGGATTTTATCACCAAGCTACCAAAAACGACGGGCAGTTATGATACCATTTGGGTTATTGTTGACCGTCTCACCAAATCCGCACACTTCCTTGCCATGAAAGAAACGGACAAAATGGAGAAACTTGCACAACTTTACATCAAGGAGATCGTAGCCCGACACGGTGTACCTTTATCGATTATCTCCGACCGAGATGGCCGTTTCGTTTCTAGATTTTGAAGTACATTGCAAGAAGCGTTGGGAACGCGTTTAGACATGAGCACCGCATATCATCCTCAAACCGATGGACAAAGCGAACGTACAATTCAAACCTTAGAGGACATGTTACGAGCTTGCGTGGTTGATTTCGGAAAAGCTTGGGACAAGCACTTACCTCTCGCCGAGTTCTCTTACAACAATAGTTATCACGCGAGTATTAAAGCCGCACCTTTTGAAGCGCTATATGGCCGCAAATGTCGTTCACCTCTTTGTTGGGCCGAGGTAGGCGACGTGCAAATCACCGGACCCGAACTCATTCACGAAACCACCGAGAAAATCGTTCAAATCCGAGATAGGCTTAGGACGGCCCGAAGTCGTCAAAAGAGCTATACCGACAAACGACGCAACGATCTTGAATTTCAAGTCGGTGACCGAGTAATGTTAAAAGTCACACCTTGGAAGGGTGTAATCCGTTTTGGGAAACGCGGGAAGCTAAATCCGCGGTATATTGGTCCTTTCGAAATCTTGGAGCGTATTGGAACCGTTGCTTATCGTTTAGATCTTCCGCCTCAATTGAACTCCGTTCATCCTACCTTCCATGTATCTAACTTGAAAAAGTGTCTTGCCGAACCCGATATCGTCATCCCTCTCGAAGAACTTACTATGGATGACAAACTTCATTTTGTGGAGGAACCGGTTGAAATTGTGGACACCTCCGTCAAGACATTGAAACAAAGCCGAATCCCGATTGTCAAGGTTCGTTGGGATGCCAAAAGAGGACCCGAGTTTACTTGGGAAAGACAAGATCAAATGCAAAGGAAGTATCCTCATCTATTTGTGAATTCAGAAACGCAAGATCTCGAGGAAGAAACAACGACTACTACGCCTACTTAAATTTCGGGACGAAATTTCTTTTAAGGAGTAGGTAATGTAACATCCCACCTTTTTCCGTTTTCTTTTCCGTTATACTAATTTAAACTCCGTTATATGTTTATAACATCTCCCGTTAATACGCGTTTTAAAATATTCCGTTTAGGTATTTTCCGCACCCGACTACAAACTCGAGGGACTAAAATTGACACGGGGCAAACTAGTTGACTAGGTCACCTAGTCTACCGCAATTACCACCATTCAACCATCTCTCACTCTCTCTCTCTTTCTCTCTAGCAAGAACACACTCAATTTCCAAATTCATTCAATCATCATCTAAATTCGATCTAGGAGGCTTACAACAAAATAAACTACATATTTGGAATCCTCTCTTCATCCTCTTCAATTTGATACCAACTTCATCTCATTTGGGTAACTTTCTAAAATCACTAATTTTATGTGTTCTTGAGATTTTTGAGTTATAAAGTTGTTAATTAGTGTCTATGGCTCATTGTGATGTTGTGTATGTAATTTGTATGCTCGATTCGTTGTTTTTGGCGTAACTAGTTCAATATGAAAATTACTTGCTAAATCCTTGATTTTGGATGATCAAATGTTGTTAGATTGTTAAAGTGCATGTTTTAAAAGTGTTACTAGTATCATTAGCTTCGTTTTGATGTATAGGTTGATTAAGGAAACTCCAAGAACATGATTAATGATTTTGAGAACTTGGATTAGGGTTTGATGAGCTTTACATGAACTTTTGATGCGTCAAATGCTATGAGATATTGTTGTTAAGTGTTTTGTTGCAATGTGTGTTTGATTACCTTCGAAACGGCATAACATACATGTAATTTGGTTGCCCGAATCATAAAATGCGTTTTTGGAACTTGAACTTTGATTATGAATGTTTAATTGCGGTTTTTGGTTGTTATAAGTGGAAGTTTGATTGATGATATGTGTTTAGTTGCATTCCTCGTCAAAATACCTTTCCAACGATGTATGATAGGCGTTATAAGTGTTTGCGGGTCAAGAGTTGGGTTGGAAAAGGTTTTGGTTCGTGCATACTTTGAAAACTGACCAGAATTCTCTGCCCAGATGGTGGCGCGGCGCGCCCCATCCCCGCGCGGCGCGCGGATTGGCCTGGTCAGATTCTGACCTCTTTGTCCCATTTCACGTGAAATGTTTGACTAGCTACCGACCTCCGATTCACATGAAACTTGTTCTAATATACTTGTATATGAATAATTAGCATAGAAAAATAGTCCGGGACCCGACCCGAACATGTTGACTTTTTTGTTGACTTTGACCCGACCAAGTTTGACTTTTTGTCAAACTTAACCAATTAATTATGCAATCTTTCTAACATGATTCTATACTTGTATCTTGCATGAAACTTGACTAATTGATTCACATGCTATATTAATCGAGTCGTAACGAGCCATAGGACTAATTGAACATCTTTGACCGTTTGTGTTTACCGTTATTGATACAACCTATATGATTAGGTCAAGACTAGCTTTGTCTTTGCACGCGTCTACTTGTTGAAGTACTTTATTAACTCTTGCACTCAAGGTGAGATCATAGTCCCACTTTTACTCTTTTTGAACTTATAATTGGGATGAGAAAACATAAACGATTCTTTTGAACTAAGTGAACACAAGAACGGGAAAACAAACATTCTACATACGAGTTTAGAACAAAAATCCTCAATTCGATTATCATTAGTTACACTTGCCGGGTGTAAGCGAGAACTTATGTTATATGGCCATATGGGTTGACAACCCTCATCTTTGACGGTTCGCTACCGTCTACGGATGAAATATATTTTCGAGAATCAGTGTTTGTTCTAGCACTATGGATGGGGTATACAATGGATGGAATGTTAAGCTTTGATAATTGGGTGCTCGTGAAACAAACTTTTGGAATGTATTACTATTATTTCTTTGATGCAAATCTTGTGGTTCACTTGTACTTACTTACTTAAACCTATGATTTCACCAACGTTTTCGTTGACAGATTTCTATGTTTTTCTCAGGTCCTTGAACGATACATGATACATGCTTCCGCTCATTATTTTGATACTTGCATTGGATATCGAGTATATATGCATACATGGAGCGTCTTTTGGATACTTTTAAATTGTGTCGCATAAGTTTCATTTGTACTTAAAACTTTGTATCGTAACTTGTGGTGGAACTATTCTTGTAAACTTGAACAACCTTTACATTTGAAATGAATGCGACATATCTTTTGGTCAAACGTTGTTTTAAAGACTTATGACCACGTAACGGGACCTAAGTAGACGGCGCCGTCAATGATGATTTGGTCGGGTCGCTACAGACGGTACTGTTGATGCTGTTGGTAAAACAAGTTTAACTTGTTAATCACACACCATTTTTGTCAGGGTTTCTACTCTTCCTTCTATCATTTTGGTTCGCTTAACTGATTTATGGTTAGGGCTAGATTAGATAATCTCTAAGACTTTAGAGATTATATAATTGCCGCGGAATGTTTCTCCAATGAAGTTATGAATTAATACTTTGTCAGTTATTGTTGTTGGTACTCCTTGGTATCTATGGTGCGTATGACGTTGATGCTAGTGGGACAGATTGTGAAGTTGAGGTTTACAACGCGGTTGTGGTTGGAGGTGGTAATGGTACTGTTGGCGTTGATGATGGTGGTACTGGTTATGCTGCTGGTGTTTGTAATCTCTGCACCATATTCTCCAAAGCCACTACCCGAGCGCGAAGTTCGTTGACTTCTTCTATTATTCCAGGATGATTGTTGGTCGGAACGAGCGGATAAATAAAATCTAGAATTTGATGTAGTATATAATCGTGACGAGATACCCTGGAAATGAGAGAGAAAATGGTGTCTCGAACAGGTTCGCCGGTAAGTGCTTCAGGTTCTTCGCCAAGAGGGCAATGTGGTGGATGGAAAGGATCGCCTTCTTCTTGTTTCCAATGATTGAGGAGGCTACGAACCCATCCCCAATTCATCCAGAATAGGTGATGACTGATTGGTTGATCCATTCCGGTCACACTGCTTTCGGAGCTTGAGTGAGATTCCATTTTGGAATCCGAGTGACTTGAACTGATGACAAATTCCATTTCGTACGATTGGATAAAGGATTTTCGATATAAAATGATTTTTTGGCTATCGGGTGGTATTCTATTTACATAGGATATCTATATATAGAGATCAAAAGATTTCATAGATTACGGAGGAATTTGCGGGATATGTCAGGCAAAGTTTAAAGTAACAGATACGATAAGATATGATTTAGCAGATACGCTAAGATATGAATTTTGTCTATACACTACTCATGCAATTAATGTAGCAAGACGTGTCTAGACTAATAATGATAAGTAGGTAATTTCCTATGGATGATAAGCAGATGATTTTCGACTAGAAATGATAAGCAAAACTTTTGACATGCAGACACGGTCGAAGTCCAGACTCACTAATGCATCCTAACGACTTATCAGTTAGACACACTAATGCAGAACTGGTTCGCTAAGACCACCGCTCTGATACCAACTGAAAGGACCCGTTCATATACATTATAAACGATTCACAATAGTTGATTACATTGCGAGGTATTTGACCTCTATATGATACATTTTACAAACATTGCATTCGTTTTTAAAAGACAATCTTTCTTTACATAAAAAATTGACAGGCATGCATACCATTTCATAATATTCACTATCCAACTATAAATTTATTTAATAATAATCTTTGATGAACTCAATGACTCGAATGCAACGTTCTTCGAAATATGCTATGAAAGACTCCAAGTAATATCTTTAAAATGAGCAAATGCACAGAAAGATTTCTTTAACACCTGAGAATAAACATGCTTTAAAGTGTCAACCAAAAGGTTGGTGAGTTCATTAGTTTATCATAATCATTTATTTCCATCATTTTAATAGACCACAAGAATTTCATTTCCAGTTCTCATAAATATAAGTCCCATGCATAGAGACAAAAAATTATCATTCATATGGTGAACACCTGGTAACCGACATTAACTAGATACATATAAGAATATCCCCAATCATTCCGGGATCCTCCTTCGGACATGATATAATTTCGAAGTACTAAAGCATCCAGTACTTTGGATGGGGTTTGTTAGGCCCAATAGATCTATCTTTAGGATTCGCGTCAATTAGGGTGTCTGTTCCCTAATTCTTAGATTACCAGACTTTAATAAAAAGGGGCATATTCGATTTCGATAATTCAACCATAGAATGTAGTTTCAATTACTTGTGTCTATTTTGTCAAACATTTATAAAAGCGCATGTATTCTCAGTCCCAAAAATATAAAGGGTAAAAAGGTAAATGAAACTCACCATACTGTATTTCGTAGTAAAAATACATATAACGTCATTGAACAAGTGCAAGGTTGGCCTCGGATTCACGAACCTAAATTAATTATATATATTTATGTGTTGGTCAATATTTGTCTAACAAATTAGGTCAAGTCATAGTGTACCACAATCCTAATGCTCGAGACTAATATGCAAAAGTCAACAAAAGTAAATTTGACTCAAAATAATTTCCAAAAATCTATACATGATTAATATATAGTTTAAATATCGTCGTTTTATATTTTTAAATATTTTTAAAAGATTTATTAGAGTAAATAATATAATTTATTTATTAATAAATAAAATTTTATATTATATTTATATAATAAAATATACTTTTATATATATTAAGTAATAAAATTTATAGGGTTCATTTAATATTATAAAGATAATATGATAGGTATTATTAAAGTAAGTTATTACTGATAGTGCTCCAAATGAACATATATTTAGTAGCAATATCGTTCCAATATGTAAAGTTTTTAAATGTAATTTCCTTATTTTTAGTTGTAATAGTTAAATAAATAAGTGCGAAGACGAAAGACGCAAATCGCTCGAAAATGAAGATTTAAAGACAAAAACGAAGATTTGAAAGACCAAAAGGTCCAAAAAGCTCAAATGTACAAGATACAATTCAAAAGGTTCAATTTATTGATGAAGAACGTCTAAAAATGACAAGAGTACAAGTTACAAAACGCAAAGTACAAGATATTAAATTATACGAAAGGACGTTCGAAAATCCGAAACCAGGACATGAACCAACTCTCAACGCTCGACGCAACGGTGTAAAAATTACGAGTCAACTATGCACAAGAATAAAATATAATATTTAAATAATTCATAATAAGAATAATATTAAATAATAAAAAGTTGTTAATTGAGCATAGTTCAGGGGTCGTCAATGAAAATTCAATTTACAATTTAGCCTATAAAAGGAACGAACGATTGTAACGATGAAGAAGAAGATTTTTTTTTCGATCTTTTTTTTTTTCTTCTATCTTTTTCTTATTTTTCTATCTATCAATATCTATATTCTATATCTCTATCATAATGTTAACTTAATAAGATATAACAATAATCTTAATTTTAATTTTAAATTATGATAATAATAAGATTTATGATAGAGATCGTTTGAGTGTGTAAGTCGAAATTCTGTCCGTGTAACGCTACGCTATTTTTAATCATTGTAAGTTATGTTCAACCTTTTTACATTAATGTCTCGTAGCTAAGTCGTTATTATGCTTATTTAAAATGAAGTAATCATGATGTTGGGCTAATTACTAAAATTGGGTAATTGGGCTTTGTACCATAATTGGGGTTTGAACAAAAGAACGACACTTGTGGAAATTGAACTATGGGCTATTAATAGATGGGGGGTATTGTCTAATTGAGTGACAACTCATTGGAGTCTGTCGAACCTATCTTCAAATTAATTAACCTAATAATTAATAATGATTATGGTTGTCCTATTTAGTGATGTTCATATGGAATCTGTTATAATCATTTAATTAATCAATTGGGTTGGGTAATTGATTATTCATTCTGATCAAGTGGATGAATTAATATTCATAAACTAATTAAAACAGGGGTGGATTACATACAGTGATAACTGGTGTAATTGTTGACAGAAGTGATAACTGCGTCACAGTTTAAATCCTTAATCAGTTGGAATATTTGACTTCGGGTATAAGGGTAATTTGACGAGGATACTCGCACTTTATATTTATGACCGATGGACTATTATGGACAAAAACCAGATAGACGTATCAAATAAACCAGGACAAAGGACAATTAACCCATGGTAATAAATTAAAATAAACACGTCAAACATCATGATTACGGAAGTTTAAATAAGCATAATTCTTTTATTATATTTCTCATCGTATCTTTATTTACTGTCATTTTATTACTCGCAATTTTATTTACTGTCATTTTATTTATTGTCATTATTTTACGCACTTTAATTATCGTCATTTATCTTTACGCTTAAAATATAGAATCGACAAACCGGTCATTAAACGGTAAAACCCCCCTTTTATAATAATATTACTACTTATATAATTATATATATTTTGTATAAATATAGTTAAAAATATAGTAAGTTTCACCAGCTCCCTGTGGAACGAACCGGACTTACTAAAAACTACACTACTTTACGATTAGGTACACTGCCTATAGTGTTGTAGCAAGGTTTAGGTATATCCCATCCGTAAATTAATAAAACTTGTGTCATATTTTGTAGTATTTCCTAGTAAAAATAATACTATCACGTACCCCCAAGCTACCACATCAAGTTTTTGGCGCCGCTGCCGGGGAGCGCTAAAACGCTATATTTTTAATTATAATAATATTGAAATAAAATATAATAATATAATAATATTGAAATAGAATATAATAATATAATAATATTGAAATAGAATATAATAATATAAAAATATTTAAGAATCTTTACGTAAATTTTAAAAAAAAAAAAAGTCGTATTTATTAAATACTTCAGGGGTATATTATGTAACTTATAATTAATAATTGCTATCATGTCGCTTTCATGTGAATAGTAAATTAATTAATTTATTTTCATTTACTATTCATGAATAGTAAATGAATTAAAAAAAAAAAAAAGTTTTAAAAAAAATTATAATTATAAAAAAATTATTAATTTGTAAAAAAAAAAATCGTTTTTTAAAAAAAAAAAAAAAAAATCGTTTTTTTAAAAAAAAAAAAAAAAAAAAAAAAAAAAAATTTGTGTAAAAAAAAAAAAATCGTTTTTTAAAAAAAAAAAAAAAAAAAAAATCGTTTTTTTTTAAAAAAAAAAAAAAAAAAAAAAAAAAAAAAAAATTTGTGTAAAAAAAAAAAAAATCGTTTTTTAAAAAAAAAAAAAAAAAAATCGTTTTTTAAAAAAAAAAAAAAAAAAAAAAAAAAAAAAAAATCGTTTAAAAAAAAAAAAAAAAAAAAAAAAAAAAAAAAAACGTAAAAAAAAAAAAAACGTAAAAACAAAAACGTAAAAAAAAAAAAAAAAAAAAAAAAAAAAAAAATTATAAAAAAAAAATATATATATTTTTAAAATTTTGTCTATAAAAAAAAATGTTTTTTTTTTTTTTTTTAGTTTTATTACCTTTAGATTTTTAGACTATATTCGCAACTTTTAGTGTTAAGTTTAGTTTTGCCATAGTTATTTTTACTTCTAGAATTTTTAGGCTTTGCCGTAAAATCCCTTAAGTGCTTATTCCTTAGACTAAGTTTTAGGTGCTTTAGAATTTTACGACGCCGTATTTCGCACTACTTTCTTATTTTTATTTTTCGACGCCTATTTTTCGACCTTTTATTTTTCGACATTTTTCGACGTGCAATCTATTTCTTTCTTATTTCTCGCCATTCTAGTTTTTAGGACTTAGAATTTTTTTTCTACTTCTTCTCTAAATTTCTTAAAATTACGAAAATTTATTTTAAGTGGTTAAATTGATAGACATCAAAATTTTCTGGTTCGTAGTAATAGTTGGATTTGTACGTGGACCGGGTTATTGGAGCCAAACAGTCCTCAATTATATTGAGACCAAACGAATCCTGCCCCTCTGCTGCATCTTTTGGCTATTCGAAACGTGGGCAAAATCAGAAAAGTCTATTGGTTGGATAACTTATTATAATTTTTCTTTCCTTTTTAAAACTAATAGGATATTCAGTGAATGCACCGAGCAAGACGTTCACCACCTGTAACTCGATCAAGACATCGTTTAAACAAATATAGCTGCCGTTGATTTTTCTTTAGACTCGTCATCAAGTCGACCGAGTACTTCAACTCAAATTTCCGATAATCCAGTTTTTGAAACCAATATCACAATTGAGAATCCGGAGAATACTCAGGGACAATTCCGAGACCCTGATCCATTAATTATTCCTCCGGAACCACCAATCATTCAAACAGAGATTGTTGAGGAAGAAACCATTAAATCAGAAACCTCTAGTGATTCAGATACAACACTTCCAATCATGGAAAATCTAGAACCTCTAAGTATGGAAGATCGAATGAGGGCTAAACGCACGGGCCAAGGTCATGCCATTATTAAACCAGAAGTTAATGCGTCAGATTATGAAATCAAAGGACAAATTCTACACATGGTAACTAACCAATGCCAATTCAGTGGTGCACCGAATGAAGATCCTAACGAACACCTTCGTACGTTTAAAAGAATTTGTACACTATTCAAAATCCGAGAAGTGGAAGATGAGCAGATCTATCTCATGTTGTTTCCCTGGACTTTAAAGGGAGAAGCCAAAGATTGGTTAGAATCGTTACCTGAAGGGGCGATTGACACATGGGATGTTTTAGTTGAAAAATTTCTTAAACGATTCTTTCCGGCATCCAAAGCCGTGAGACTTCAAGGAGAAATTGTTACGTTCGCGCAAAAGCCAAATGAAACATTATATGAGGCGTGGACAAGATTCGGAAGGATGTTGAGAGGATGTCCTCAACACGGATTAGATACTTTTCAAATAGTACAAATCTTCTATAAAGGCGTAGACATCGCCACACGAAAAGACATCGACATAACCGCTGGTGGATCCATTATGAAGAAAACCGCAACTGAAGCTTACAAGATCATTGATAGCACAGCCTCCCACTCACATGAGTGGCATCAAGAAAAAGATATCTTTCGATCATCTAAAGTGGCTAGAGCCGATTCTAGCCATGACTTTGATTCCGTTTCCGCAAAAATAGATGCTTTCGAAAGACGAATGGAAAAGATGAATAAAGATATTCACGCAATACGAATCAGTTGTGAGCAATGCGGTGGACCACACTTATTGAAAGATTGTCACATTGAACCAACGATGGAACAACGAGAGAATGTTTCCTATATGAACCAAAGGCCGGGAAATAATTATCAAAATAATTATCAACCGCCAAGGCTAAACTTAAATCGAAATCAAAACATTCTTTACAATCCAAAAGGACCCGAAAATAACTGGTATAACCAACAAGGTCCAAATAACCAACCAACTCAAAACAACACTTTCAATCAACAAAGACCTAGCTTGTATAAACCACCACAACAACCCGAAGAGAAAAAGCCAAATCTAGAAGAAATGATGGCAAAGCTGATTGAATCTCAAACACAATTCATTACATCTCAAACCCAAACGAACGAGAGGTTTGATCAGTCATTAAGAACTCAACAAGCTTCCATTTTGAATCTAGAAAAACACGTAGGTACTCTTGCTAGCATGATGAGTGAGAGGGAACAAGGAAAGCTACCGAGTAATACTGAAGTAAATCCTCGGAATGAGAATGTTAATATGGTGTCAACGAATTCTGAAAAACCAGCATCAGAAGATGGGAAGGTTTTAGATGAGAGTAACAATGAAGAAGTTACACCACCACCACCCGAGTATGTAAAGCCAGTGGTGGCACCATACAAACCACCCATCCCGTTTCCAAGAAAAGGAGTTGAGTATGAGCAAGTGATAGGTAATAAAGATTGTGATACCTCTGGAAAGAAGAAGAAGAAAAAGAATAAGAAAGTGCAAGAAACAAAAGCCGTAAATATAAACCCGGTGAAGACAGTTCCACCAAAACCTCCACCTAGAGTAGGTGATCCGGGTGAATTTATTGTTCCTTGTCTACTTAGTGATTGTGTCATGTATGATGCACTAGCAGATTTAGGTGCAAGTGTGAGTGTTATGCCTCTTTCATTATATAAAAGATTAGGTGTAGGTAAGTTAAGTCCAACGGATATGAGTGTTCGACTCTTTGATCAAACCATTAAGCACCCAGTTGGAATTGCTGACAACCTACCCATTCAAGTAGGCAATTTAACCTTTCTAGTCGAATTTATTGTCATTGACATAGAAGAGGACCCAAACATTCCTCTAATTTTAGGTCGGCCATTCTTAGCGTCCACCAAGGCGTTATTTGATGTAGGAAATGGAAGAATGACACTTAAAAGTGGTGACAAATCGATCACCTTTATGATTCGAAAGTCTAAATCTCCACCAGCCAAAACCGTTGAACCAGTAAAAACGATTGGTAATAACCATGTGGTTTTACCAACTCCAACGGTAGTGCTTAGCAATAATGAAACGCCTAAGTGTGGGGAAAATGAAGTAACACCTAATGATGACCTGATAACAAAGAACCCCGTTGTTGATACGAAATTAAATAATCCCGTTATTAATAGTTCAATGAAGAAACTTATTAAACGGATTCGCGATGCTAGAACCAAGGGGAACTTTAAGTTATGTAACCGGTTAGTATCCAATCTATCACCTAAAGAAAAGGAGAAACTAGTTGAAATTGTGGATATTACACAGGAATCCGACCAATGGCTTAAAGAAAAAGTCACGGATATGCAAGTTGATTATGGACCAAGAGAAATTAACGATGAAGTTAATCACAATTTCGACACCACATCTACCTAAGTGTGAGGAGATTCAAATATTCTAAAAAGAAAATGCTGTTTGTAGTTAGTTGTTCTGTTCTCGTATAGTTCCGAGAATGGAATTCGATTGGTCTTTTCCGCTAGCAGACACTAAAGAACTAGTTTTCTCCCTCCATTCTGAATTTTTGTTTTGTAGGTTTTATATAAAATTAATTTTTTTTTTTTAATTTAAGTTTTGTGTGAATTTTAAAAACAAAATTTACTTTAATTCATTAAGTTGAAAAAAATGATTTCTAAAATTCGTCGTGAGTTGAAGACTAGGTCATTAAGCCGAAATTACTTTACCCGAGGGCGGGGCGACAAATTTTGTTATCATTATTTTTAATTTTATTGATTTAAAGTATGCCAAAAATATTATACTTTATAAATTTTTGAAAAGTGGGGTTATAAACCAAACTTCAAAAATATGTATATATGTTTGTATTTTATCTTATGTACAAAACAGGGTAAAACAGCGCACTTTCAAAGACTGTCATGAAGTTCAGCAAAAGCTACTGATTTTGACAAGACGCAAAAAAATCAAATGTGAAATAACAATATGTTTGCAAACTCGGTATTTTTAATCACTTTTCTACGCTAATCACCCTCATGAATTTATAATTATAGTCTGATTTCATGCAAATGAGGGCATTGCATGATCTCAAGTGTGGGGAAGGGTTATAAATTCTCTCAGGTTTATACTTGGTTTATTTGCCAAATTTTGTGAAAATTTGAAAAATTTTCAACTAAATGAACTCAAAATCATGTTTATACATATTTATGAACGATGAAAACTAGGTGTTAATACCGAAATTATCGTTACCTCGAAAAGGACATAAATTGAGAAACGACTTAAAACGCTTGAATTCATTTAAAATGAAATAAAAGAAAATAAAAAGGCAAAGAAAGAAACTAAGTGTGGGAAGAATGTACCAAGTTATTCAATTTAAAACATATATCACATATTTTTGTACAAACAATTGAAAATACTTTTGTTTTGAACGATAATCAACTGTTTTATCCGATGAAAGAAAAGAAGAGATGGATCTACACGATGAATCAATTCCATCATTTGAAGGAAGTAAAGTCTTCCGAAAAAGACACGCGCTTCTTGATTTAGGTCATGAAGTTGTCGTCCAGACCAGCTGTAGGTTGACGAAAAATCTAGAAAAGTCATCTCTAAAATCAGCAGGAAATCCACGGACCTCAGCATCAAACAGGGTCGCCAAGTGGTCAGATTTATCCTAACCATGAGAGGGTCTGTCTTGTAAAATGGGGAGGGCACCGTGCAAATTAGCTTGATAAGACTAATGAATCAGATCCCCAGAAAGGATAATCTCCTTAAAGATTAAAAATCAGCTTTTAAGACTGATAATACTCAATCCTAGAGATTGACCTTAAAGATTGAGAATTCAAACTCATGGAATTCGATGATATCTAAACTCGAGCTTGAACGAGAAAATATTTTGATCAAAAATTACAAACCGATTTGTTTTCTGAAAAACCATTTTTAATGCGTTCATTACCATTGAACGTAAAATCCTAGGAATTCACCTGGAATTCATTAGGTCACCTGAACTAAATCGGGTGTCAACCGTAAGGACGGTGGTTGCATAGCATGGTCAGAGACAGGACCTTGTGCCAGACCGAAAAATCATAGGATGATCTTTACTATCGCTCCTACCAAGGATAGTTCTAGCATCCGACACGTTAAAAGACCATAATCATCTGCATGTCACGGGACATTGCCTTAACAGTTTCTTGTTCATCGCTTTCCTTTACAACCGGACGGTAGTTTGCCGAAAGGTAATATACGGAACACGTAAACTGGATGTGTGCTTTCCGATACCGGGATAGCAGTGGATTACACAAACCTAAATGTTTTTAGCCAAAATATTGATCCACAAATATATTTTGCAACACCAATGGTGGATCAAATCAGAAAACTTATCTAGGGTAAAATCTAGCTTGAATTTTCAAAAGATCAAATGTTTTCATAAAGATCCAATTTCCTTAAAGGATCTAAATTTTTATAGTCATGTGGGACTGTAAACCGCCTTTCAAATGTGCACTTTGCTTTGGAAACCGAAAGTAAATCGGCTATTTGATTGCAAGTGTCGTTGACCTAAACCCGAGGCAACTGTGGATGACACACCCACCTTTAACCATCATTACTGTCATTGTTTATACCGCTATATCAAAATCACTGATGTACAAAATGTGATGAATAAAAAAGTGATTCATGTATGTTTTTATTTCAAGTTCTGTATTGCTTGAGGACAAGCAACGCTCAAGTGTGGGGATATTTGATAGTGCTCCAAATGAACATATATTTAGTAGCAATATCGTTCCAATATGTAAAGTTTTTAAATGTAATTTCCTTATTTTTAGTTGTAATAGTTAAATAAATAAGTGCGAAGACGAAAGACGCAAATCGCTCGAAAATGAAGATTTAAAGACAAAAACGAAGATTTGAAAGACCAAAAGGTCCAAAAAGCTCAAATGTACAAGATACAATTCAAAAGGTTCAATTTATTGATGAAGAACGTCTAAAAATGACAAGAGTACAAGTTACAAAACGCAAAGTACAAGATATTAAATTATACGAAAGGACGTTCGAAAATCCGAAACCAGGACATGAACCAACTCTCAACGCTCGACGCAACGGTGTAAAAATTACGAGTCAACTATGCACAAGAATAAAATATAATATTTAAATAATTCATAATAAGAATAATATTAAATAATAAAAAGTTGTTAATTGAGCATAGTTCAGGGGTCGTCAATGAAAATTCAATTTACAATTTAGCCTATAAAAGGAACGAACGATTGTAACGATGAAGAAGAAGATTTTTTTTTCGATCTTTTTTTTTTTCTTCTATCTTTTTCTTATTTTTCTATCTATCAATATCTATATTCTATATCTCTATCATAATGTTAACTTAATAAGATATAACAATAATCTTAATTTTAATTTTAAATTATGATAATAATAAGATTTATGATAGAGATCGTTTGAGTGTGTAAGTCGAAATTCTGTCCGTGTAACGCTACGCTATTTTTAATCATTGTAAGTTATGTTCAACCTTTTTACATTAATGTCTCGTAGCTAAGTCGTTATTATGCTTATTTAAAATGAAGTAATCATGATGTTGGGCTAATTACTAAAATTGGGTAATTGGGCTTTGTACCATAATTGGGGTTTGAACAAAAGAACGACACTTGTGGAAATTGAACTATGGGCTATTAATAGATGGGGGGTATTGTCTAATTGAGTGACAACTCATTGGAGTCTGTCGAACCTATCTTCAAATTAATTAACCTAATAATTAATAATGATTATGGTTGTCCTATTTAGTGATGTTCATATGGAATCTGTTATAATCATTTAATTAATCAATTGGGTTGGGTAATTGATTATTCATTCTGATCAAGTGGATGAATTAATATTCATAAACTAATTAAAACAGGGGTGGATTACATACAGTGATAACTGGTGTAATTGTTGACAGAAGTGATAACTGCGTCACAGTTTAAATCCTTAATCAGTTGGAATATTTGACTTCGGGTATAAGGGTAATTTGACGAGGATACTCGCACTTTATATTTATGACCGATGGACTATTATGGACAAAAACCAGATAGACGTATCAAATAAACCAGGACAAAGGACAATTAACCCATGGTAATAAATTAAAATAAACACGTCAAACATCATGATTACGGAAGTTTAAATAAGCATAATTCTTTTATTATATTTCTCATCGTATCTTTATTTACTGTCATTTTATTACTCGCAATTTTATTTACTGTCATTTTATTTATTGTCATTATTTTACGCACTTTAATTATCGTCATTTATCTTTACGCTTAAAATATAGAATCGACAAACCGGTCATTAAACGGTAAAACCCCCCTTTTATAATAATATTACTACTTATATAATTATATATATTTTGTATAAATATAGTTAAAAATATAGTAAGTTTCACCAGCTCCCTGTGGAACGAACCGGACTTACTAAAAACTACACTACTTTACGATTAGGTACACTGCCTATAGTGTTGTAGCAAGGTTTAGGTATATCCCATCCGTAAATTAATAAAACTTGTGTCATATTTTGTAGTATTTCCTAGTAAAAATAATACTATCACGTACCCCCAAGCTACCACATCAATTACACGTAGTAAAATATGTTTGTATCAAATATTTATTTGATAAAATAATATCTATAATGATAGTAAGTAAAAGTTGTATTATTTTGTAATAATAATTATTATTATAAAAATATCAATATTTATAATTACTAAAATGACATTATGATAAAACGATAATTCTAATTATGATAACTTTAATATTTACCATAATTTTTAATATTATCTTTAAAATAATAATTCTATTTGAAATAATAATAATAATGATATTTTATAGTAACAATGACATTTCTATTAAAATGATAATTTTTGTTAAAATGATAGTTTTAATACTAATGATAATTTTAATAATAATAGTAATGATAAAAATAATAAGAACGATAATTTTATCTAAATCAATATCTTATAATATTTTAATTTCATCATGATACTCTTACCCATTATTTCCTAATCGTTTCGTTTAATTGCTTTTAATCGTCTTTTCTATCGTGTTCGTAATAATGATAATAATAGTAATCAAAATAATTAGGTGTTACAAATATTTGTTTTAATTACACTAATATTAATAATGATAGTTACTATAACATTATTAACGATAATACTAATAATTATCTTAATGATAATATAGTAATAATAATATTAACAATAACAATAACCATTTTTAAATAATGATATATATATTAATAATGATAATAATAATAATAATACTAATAATAATAATAATAATAATAATAATAATAATTGGATAATAATAATAATACTAATTATAACTTTAACGATAATAACGATAGTAATAATAAAAAAAATAACAATTTTTTTTAATGATAAATCCTTTTATTGATAAAGATAATAATAATAATAATAATAATAATAAGATAAAACTGGAACGACGATAATAACGACGATAATAATAATCATTTTTAATAATAATACAAAAATTTGATGGAATATAACTTCAAATCCGTTCATCGAAATCATTCGATATCTAAATGAAAAGTTCTTAATTTTTCGCTAGCTTTCCAACAACATGCATATCTTATACCTTATCTCAGTCGCATATATAACTAATTCAGGATTCAACATAACCTAACTAAAGGCAATATCAAAAGTACAAACATGCATAATCCTATATACTCGAGCACTAGTCAGGGATACACTATTAGTATGTAAAAGTTAAATTATGAGTACTCACGTATCAATATTGAGATTCAATATTGCAGGAAAGGTACGTAGACGCAACGGAGATGATAAATACTATATTGACCTCACGAGCATACCCATGAACCATACCCAATCACCTCCATAGCTATAACCTATAATTTCCTTAATCCAATCCCACTCAAAAAACAATTTCGAAATCACTCGGACAGTACTTTGACGTAATATTTTATGTATACTAATAATATCTTGAAATAATATGGAGTAAATATATATATGTAAATCGATTGAGAGAGTTTAGAGAAAAATATTTTCAAGTTTCTATGAAATAATGAAACCTATTGAATTCTATTTATAATAGATTTTTGAATTATTAAAGTGAATTATTAAAGTATGAATTATTAAAGTGAATTATTAAAGTTTGAATTATTAAAGTGAATTATTAAAGTATGAATTATTAAAGTGAATTATTAAAGTATGAATTATTAAAGTGAATTATTAAAGTATGAATTATTAAAGTGAATTATTAAAGTTAAAGTAAAGTAAAAATAAAGTAAAGGTAAAGTTTAAGTATAGTAAAAGTATAAAACTATGTACGTATAATACGCGTATAAATATATATAATATTAATTTAAATTATTATATATATTTAATAAAATAAAATATAAATATCGTTATCTTTATCATACTAGTTAAGTAATGAGTTGTCAAAAGTGGTTCTAGATATTTATAAAAGTTATATACGTTTTAATAATAAAGTTCTTTTTAAACTGAAAACGTTTTTGTACGTTTGAAACTAAATCAAATAAATATAATAATTTTGTTTTCCAAAACCAAATATATTTTTAAGAATCATTTTGTTTAAAGGTTAAAATAATGGAATTCGTTATATCATAAAATATTTTAGAAAAGTAGAATCATATATATTCATAATAGGTTTCAAGTTTTTAAATTACAGTTTGTTGGTGAAGCATGGGATAAAGTTCAAAGGTTAAATAAACGTATGAAATCATGAAAAATGTCGAGTTACTTAACTTGTCGATATCCAACATCTAAGTTATTTACACTTCACATTCTTACTTATAAATCACTTTACCATTTTCCGAATGTTGTCAAAAAGAATAGATTTCTTAAATCACAGTGGACCTCATAACATAGACCCGTAATCATATCATAATGTATCTGATAAATCAATCATTTGATATTATCTTCTAATTCCATCGATAAACATATTGAAACAAATACGTTCATGTAAAGTATTATATGTTTAATATTTTATTAATATTCTCAAGTTATAATATATATATATATATACATATATATACATATTTATTTATATATAACGGTTCGTGAATCGTCGAAATTTGGTCGAGGTTATAATGAATGTATGAACACAATTTAAAATTCTTGAGATTTAACTTAACAAACTTTGCTTATCGTGTCGGAATAATATAAAGATAAAGTTTAAATTTGGTTGGAAATTTTCGGGTTCACAATACATATATATAATATTATTTTAAATCAAAACATTTTATATCAAGGTTAATATTATACTTTATCATTTAGTAAAATATATATATATATATATATATATATATATATATATATATATATATATATATATATTTATTTATTTATTTATTTTAGAAATATAAATTTATATATATTAGAAATATTTATTTAATAATATAATATTTAGTTTTTTATCAAATATTAATTATATTTCAAAGTATAATTTAAGATCGTTTACATAATAGAAATTATTATATTACCTAACGTTTAATCTCTAGAACTTAGTTTGATATAATTCATTTATGCGCCAACATTCATTTTAACTTCTCCAACATTCTAATTAACATAACTAAATATCAATCAAATCAAATAAACAAGTGTTACTATCATTTACTTAACTAATTTGAAATCATATTCAATATACATAAACACGTTTTAAATACACATTGCAAGTTATTTATATATCTAACAACTAATATTTCAACTCACGTTATTTAAACAAAGACATTTTAAATAATCAAGTTCTATTATATCGAAAAACTTTTTCATACATTTGAAACTAAATCAATTGATTATTATGAAATTTAGTCTTCCACTAACTTTTGTCTAATTCTCGTTATTTGACACTTTGTTCTCATATGTAGATCATTTTACCAATTATTCCGAATACCGTTAAAAAGGACAGATTTCTTATATCATAGTGGACCTCATAAGAGAGACATGTAACCATATCACAATGTATCTGATAATTCAATCATTTGATATTATCTTTTAATTCCGTCGATAAATATATTAAACATATATTGAAACAATTACGTTTATGTAAAGTATTATACATCTAATACTTTGTTTAACGTTTTCAATTAATATAACTATATATTATATATACATATCTATATACACATAAATGTTCGTGAATCGTCGAGCACAGTCAAAGGGTAATTGATTACATGAACACAGTTCAAAGTTTTTGAGACTTCAGCATTACAGACTTTGCTTATCGTGTCGGAAAGATTAAATCATATAAAGATTAAGTTTAAATTTGATCGGAAATTTCCGGGTCGTCACAGTACCTACCCGTTAAAGAAATTTCATCCCGAAATTTGATCGAGGTCGTCATGGCTAATCATAAAAATGTTTTCATGACTCATACGAGCTGAGGATTTAAGTTTTATGATCAGTGAGTAGTATGGATAAAACAATTTGATTTTGTGAAGAGTACGAGTGAAGTTATCACAAAAGAGTGAAATGAGTAAAATAAATTTTCGTCATATCTTTTGACGTAGATAAGGTAAATTTCTGGAGTTCAAGGGATCTAGAGAAAATCTTCGTAATGAGATTTGATTCTTCGAAAATTAATGAAATTAGGATCCTCTTTAGTTAAATGTGATAATCTGTCTTGATTGCTCAGTCTGATATTTCACTATAAATCCACTCCCTTCTTTTCCTTATAACTCACATCTTCTATTCTTTCTTCCTCAATTCATACTTTAAAGCATTCGTCATTATGCTCCATCCAGTTCAGATTCTTGATATACTCCTTTCATATCTGTCATTCTTCTTTTTCATCTACCTCTGGAAGAATCTATTTACTTCTACTATACTCTTGGTTTTATAGTGTTTTTAGTCCTCCCGTGTCTTTATATTGCTATATGCATCGATATATACGGTTTATAATTTCTGAGTTGTTATTGGGTTTTATATCTTCCCTTATATTTCGATGTCTCTGCTTCTGTCTTTCTATAATCATTGACATCCATAGTTAATGATCTCTCCTATTTGCTGCGCTTTATACTCCCATTTCTATTTTAGAGCTTCATACTTTTGTTTTCTTTTCGCAAGTAATGGTCCAAAATTCGTAGGTGTGGAGTTTCGAATGAACATGGCTAATGTTCTAAGAGAAAAATTATAATAGCACGATCTTAATTGGTTAAATTACCAGAATTCAAGAAAAAAGATAGAACTATCAAGAAGTTATGTTCTTGATATGTTTATATATTAAATAGAGTGTAAGAGTCATGTAACATGGCACATGATGACATTATTATCTGTGAATCATCACGTTCCATTAGAAACTCAGCATGACTTACTGTAATATAATCACGTTGATCAAGTGTCATTATATTATACTAACTCATGCTTCAGTTCCCAACACTACTTCAATAACATTCATATTTTAAGCTCGAATTTTTCAGATTTTAAAAACTAAAACAGTTTCCTTTCTGATGTAATCGCGAAGAGATAAATGATTTCAGATAAGAATAGTTATGAAAATATCTTCAGAAATATCGGGGATATTTATAATGAAAGATACGATGATATCTTAAAATTTCTAATACCAATGGATGATGAAGAAGATTTGTCCGTAAAGGTTTAGAGTCAGGAGCAAGGTATTCGTTAATTACTTCAGCAGATACTGAATCATTTGAATTCTTTGAAGGTAGATTTAGTCTTTGTGATTTTTCCACAGTCTCCTTCATGGTTTGCTCAATCCGTTTTTTAGTTCCAAACCTTCTCTTTTTTTGATCTTTACCAACACACTATTCGTTATCATCAAACTTTTGACTGTTACGGTTGTCTACAGTTTCTGCTGCTTCATTCAGCTTTTTCAAAGTTCAATGTATTGATTCGTAGACTGGGTGCTTTTCAGAATTGAAGATCATAATTTTAGAAGATAAATGTTTTATATATACATATAACTATTGATGTAGAAATGTTGCGATACTGATTGATGATTCCTGGTAGTTGGTATGGTAATTATTGTTACAAGATGTAGATGAGTACATGATAGGGTTTCAATGAATAAATATAATGACTTTTCGGAGAGGCTAAAGTCAAAGGGTAATGAAGTTGCTGGTACATCTGCTTATAATGTGGTGGAATGTAAAAGGTTCTCCGGTAACGATGGCGAAAAGATAACGTATATATCAAGGTTATAATAAGGCTAGTCCGACTAAAAAGTCGAAATTGACTTGCTGGAGCTGTGACAGAATTTGCTACTTTGAAAAGGGATTGCAAAGTTATTTTGGATAATAATAATGCTAAAGGATCTGACACGGATACGTGTTAAACTTTACTTAGGTTCCAGTTGTTCTCCAGGTGCATAACTATATGCATGTATTCTTCATATATATCGTGTGTTTGGTTCATTCTTTCGATTGTTCCTTAGTTGAGGCGTTTTCAAGAATTTTGAAGGGTTTGAACGCAGGATGTCATCGTCAATATCCGTATGATGAATTTGTCGTGAATCTTGAATGATACGAATGTCTTTAGAAAGTGATGTTCTAGTATAGTTTGAATTCAAAGTACGATTTTTAAAAGATGTAGGAATCTAAGAGTGATGTCTTCTGTAAAATCTTGACTTGGATTTCTGATCTGTCCAAAATCAGAATATGTAATTGAATTTGTTATGAAAATGGTTGCCCTGATTTTATGAAAGAATGTATATTATTGTGAAAGTAGTGAGTATAGTTAATGATTCAGAATTGAAGAATGTACAGTGTAATATATTATTGTGAAATTTAAATATCTCTCGGGTATTACCTACCCCTTAAAAAAATTCACAAGTAATATTTTGTACAAATGAATTTTATTACCGTCTTTATGCAAATATATGCATGTATATTTTCTACAGATGTAATATAGATTTAATGAGTTAATGTTAAATTAAACTCATTCGGTTGGAACTAGAATTGAACAATTCCTAAAACTTTAGAAATTACGTAATCTTTGCTGAGTATTTCTTCCACTTGAGTGAAATTATGAATTAATACTTCATTATTCATCTATTGATATTTCTTTGGTGAATGATGTTGTTTTTCGTGGGATTCTTGTAAACTTCGTAAGGCACGAATGATGTTTCTAGAAAGTTTCGAGTACATCAAAAATGAAAGTGTAAAACCAAACATGTATTTGAATAATACACTTGATTCATTATGAAATGGAATCTATTAAGTTGAAGCGGGGATTATAGTTATAGATTGTTAAATTATTAACGAAGGATGTACATTATAGCATATTAGTACTATGAATTAACCGAGTAGTATCTACCCTTGAGAATTCACACGTAATAGCTTAGTACGAAAAGATTTATTTTGACCTCAAAATTTATATGTATATAATTTCTTCAGGGGAAATGAGTTACTACTTCATAACTCGTTGATACAATATACGCGTTGTTGATTTGTGATGATGTTATAGAATTGGCAGAGCTTGTGATGTTGTAGATGCTGCTGGTGCTGGTGATGCTGACGATACTGCTAGTGCTGATGATGTTGATGGTACTATTGCGGCTAATGATGCTGACGGTACTGTTGCTGCTGATGCTGCTTGTATAACAAATCTATTTTGTAACGCACGCACCATTCCTGTCAAGGTTTCTATTCTCCCCTCTATCATCTCTATCCATCCACTCATCTTGATTTACGGTTATGATTAGAATAAATAATCTCTAAAACTTTTAGAGATTACATAATCACCGTAGAATATTTCTCCGATGAAGTTATGAATCAATACTTAATCGTTTGTTGTTGTTAGTATTCCTTAGTATCTATGACATTGATGCTCGTGGGACAGATTGTGAAGTTGAGATTTGCGATGCGGTTGTTGTTGGTGGTGGTAATGGTACTGTTGGTATTGTTGTCAGTGGTACAGTTGGCGTTTGTGGGACTTGTGATACTTGTAAGTTCTGCATCATGTTCTCTAAAGCCACCACTCTAGTGCAAAGCTCGTTGACTTCTTCTAGTACACAGGGATGATCGGTGGTTCGGACGAGCGGGTGAATAAGATCTAAAATTTGAGATAGTATATAATCGTGACGAGATAATCTGGAAATGAGTGAGAAAATGGTGTTTCGAACAGGTTCACCGGTAAGTGCTTCAGGTTCTTCGCCAAGAGGGAAATGTGGTGGATGGAAGGGATCACCTTCTTCTTATCTCCAATGATTAAGTAGACTGCGAACCCATCCCCAATTCATCCAGAATAGGTGATGGCTGATTGGTTGATCTATTCCGGTTACACTGCTTTCGGAGCTCAGGTGGATATCCATATCGGAATAGCTGTCGGGATCTGATGAACTCGAACTAGTTGAGGGCTCCATCTCGTATGATCAAGGAAATGAAATTTGATATGAAATAGATAATAGGATTTGGTTTGGTATTCTTCAATACATATTTTACATATGTATATATAATACCAAGATTTCATAAGTTACGGAGAAATTTTCGAAAGATGTCAGACATAGTTTACTGTAATAGATATGTAAAGATATGAATTTTTCTATACACTATCTATGCAATGAATGCAGTAAGACGCGTCTAGACTTAAAATGATAAGCAGGTAATTTTCGACAAAAATGATAAGCAAAACTTTTGACATGCAGACACGGTCGAAGTCCAGACCCATTAATGCATCTTAATATCTATCAGTTAGACACACTAATGCAAGACCTGGTTCGCTAAGACCACCGCTCTGATACCAACTGAAATTGCCCCGTTCATATGGATTATAAACGTTGCATAATAATTGATTTCATTGCGAGGTATTTGACCTCTAAATGATACATTTTACAAATATTTCAATCGTTTTTAAAAGACAAACTTTCATTACATCGAAAGTTGACAGGCATGCATACTATCTCATAATATATCCAAATTATAAATGATTTAATAATGATCTTGTTGAACTCAACGACTCGAATACAACGACTTTTGAAATATGCCATGAATAACTCCAAGTAATATCTTTAAAATGAGCAAATGCACAGCGGAAGATTTCTTTAATACCTGAGAATAAACATGCTTAAAAGTGTCAACCAAAAGGTTGGTGAGTTCATTAGTTTATCATAATCAATCATTTCCATATTTTTAATAGACCACAAGATTTTCATTTCCATTTTTCATAAACATCATACACTCGCAAGTGTATAAAAATCATTCATATGGTGACCGCTTGATAACCGAACTAACAGGATGCATATAGAATATCCCCAAAATAGAATCTCCGCGTCTGTATAATATAAACTCGAAGTACTAAAGCATACCATTTTCCAGTATGGGGGAGTTAGTGCTCGTAGATCTACCTTTAGGATTTGCGTCAATTAATGGCCATTATACCGGCTCCATACCATTTTCCATTATGAAGGTTGTATAATAAACACTAATTCTTAGGTTACCAAGCTAAAAGGGGTGATATTCGATTTTGATAATCCAACCATAGAATGTAATTTTTTGAGTAGTTGTGTCTATTTCGTCAAACATTTATAAAACAGCGCATGTATTCTCAGTCCCAAAAATATATATTGCAAAGCATTTAAAAAGGGAGCTAATGAAACTCACGATACTGTATTTTGTAGCAATAATGCAAATGACGGCACTGAACAAGTGCAGGGTTGGCCTCGGATTCACGAACCTATATTAAGTATATATATTTATATGTTGGTCAATATCTGTCTAACAATTTAGGTCAAGTCGTAGTGTATCACAATCCTAATGCTCGAGATCGACTTGCAAAAGTCAACTTGACCCAAAATGACTTCTAAAATGTATACATTTATTATATAACTTAAATATAGTCGTTTTATATATTTAAATATATTTATTAGATTTTATTAGATTAAATAATACAAGTCATTTATTAATAAATAAAAATTTATATTAAAATTTATATAGGTTAAAAATATACTTTTATATATTTCAAGTAATAAAATTTATACAGTTCACTCAATATCATAAAAATATAGTGGTATGTATTATTAACGTAATTATAGTACGTCTGGTAAAAATATCTTTGTATCACATATCTATTTGATAAAATAATATTGATAATAATAATAATAAGTAAAAGTTATATAATTTTGTATTAATAATAATAATTATTATTATTCTACTAATAATAATAATAATAATAATATTTATTTACTAATGATGATATAAATTAAAATAAAATAATAATTCTAATCATGATAATTTTAGGAATAACGATACTTTTTAATATTAACTGTAATAATAATAATATTTTATAAAATAACAATTCTATTCAAAATGATAATTTTTAATAATAATAATAATAATAATAATAATAATACTAAAATGATAATAATAATGATATTTTATAATAACAATGATATTTCTATTAAAGATGATAATTTTATTAAAAAAATGATAGTTTTAATATTAATGATGCTTTTAATAATAATAATGATGATAAAAATAATGAAAGTGATATTTTTATCTAAATCATAATCTTAACAATATTTTAACTGAATCATGATACTTATACTCATTATTTCCTAATCGATTTATTTAATAGCTTTTAGTCCTTTTTTATATCGCATTCATAATAATGATAATAATAGTAATCATAATAATTAAATGATACTAATATTAGTTTTTAATGATAATGATACTAATAATAATAATTATAATAATACTAATGATAATACTAATAATAATAATAATAATAATAATAATAATAATAATAATAATAATAATAATAATAATAATAAGAATAACAATAACAATAATAGTAGTAGTAGTAGTAGTAGTAGTAGTAGTAGTAGTAGTAGTAGTAGTAGTAGTAGTAGTAGTAGTAGTAGTAGTAGTAGTAGTAGTAGTAGTAGTAGTAGTAGTAGTAGTAATAATAATAATAATAATAATAATAATAATAATAATAATAATAATAATAATAATAATAATAATAATAATAATAATAATAATAATAATAATAACCTTAGTGATAATAACGATAGTATTAATAATAATAACAATTTTAACTGATAATACTTATATTAATAACGATAATGATAATAATAATAATAATAATTATTATTAGATAATAATAACGACGATAATAACGACGATAGTAATAATAATAATCATTTTAATAATAATACCAAAAGTAAATGATAATTCAGTTGACTATATCTTTTAATCCGTTCAACGAAACCATACGCTTTCTAAATGAAAAGTTATTAATTTTTCGCCAGCTTTCCAACGACATGCATATCGTATATCTTATCTCAGTAGCATATGTGTCAAATTTTTGATTTATCATAAACTATTTAACGACGAAACTAAACATACAAGCATGCATAATCTTATATACTCGAGTACTAGTCAGGGTACACTATTATTATAAAAAAAGTTAAGATATGAATGCTCATGTATCAATATTGTGATTCAATATTGCAGAAAAGTACGTAGACGCAACGGAAACGATAAACACTAGATTCACGATCAAAACCCCCGAGCAATACCCATAACCTCCATAGCTATAATCCATAATTTCCTTAGCTCTATCCCGCTCGAAAAACACGTTTTGAACTTAATTTACTCATGACTTCGTCGTAATATTTTATGTATAATACTAATAGTATTACCACTACTAAATAATAATAATAATAATAAGATTAATAATAATATTAATCTTAATAATAATAATAATATTTATAATAATAATTGTATATGGAGTAAGATATAGATCAGAGAAAGAGAGAGATGTGAAACTGGAACTAGGCTCGACTTCGTTTTATACAAGTTTCAGCCACCAACCCCCCATGCGATCGCATGGGGGTTGTGCCGTAGAGCCATGCGATCACATGAGCTCTCAGGCCAGCTCACATTCGATCAATGATATTTGCCGACAGTTTTATTAATATTATATATATATATATATATATATATATATATATATATATATATATATATATATATATTATATTTACGAGTATAGGTGACTTGTAACTTTAGTTCCGAAAACTTGTATGTTAACGCTTGACTTATGTCTCGGTTCCGGTTTCTCGAACGCATTTTTGTACGCTTAGAAAACTGATACTTTATGTTTCGTGTATTGTACCTTTATACAAAACAAGACTCAAATCAATGAAAAACTATCCCACTCAAAATGTAACTTATTCATTTGGATGTTTTGGTCATTTGCTTCTTTAAATCATCGTTTCGCTATATATACATATATATAATATATAATATTATTTTAAATCAAAACATTTTATATCAAGGTTAATATTATATTTTATCATTTAGTAAAATATATATATATATATATATATATATATATATATATATATATTAGAAATATAAATTTATATATATTAGAAATATTTATTTAATAATATAATTTAGTTTTTTTCAAATATTAATTATATTTCAAAGTATAATTTAAGATCGTTTACATAATAGAAATTATTATATTACCTAACGTTTACTCTGTAGAACTTAGTTTGATATAATTCATTTATGCGCCAACATTCATTTTAACTTCTCCAACGTTCTAATTAACATAACTAAATATCAATCGAATCAAATAAACAAGTGTTACTATCATTTACTTAACTAATTTGAAATTATATTCAATATACATAAACACGTTTTAAATACATGTTGCAAGTTATTTATATATCTAACAACCAATATTTCAACTCACGTTATTTAAACAAAGACATTTTAAATAATCAAGTTCTATTATATCGAAAAATGTTTTCATATATTTGAAACTAAATCAATTGATTATTATGAAATTTAGTCTTTCACTAACTTTTGTCTAATTCTCGTTATTTGACACTTTGTTCTCATATGAAGATCACTTTACCAATTATTCCGAATACCGTTAAAAAGGACAGATTTCTTAAATCATAGTGGACCTCATAACAGAGACCCATAACCATATCACAATGTATCTGATAATTCAATCATTTGATATTATATTTTAATTCCGTTGATAAATATATTAAACATATATTGAAACAATTACGTCAATGTAAAGTATTATACATCTAATACTTTGTTTAACGTTTTCAATTAATATAACTATATATTATATATACATATCTATATACACATAAATGTTCGTGAATCGTTGAGCACAGTCAAAGGGTAATTGATTACATGAACACATTTTAAAGTTTTTGAGACTTCAACATTACAGACTTTGCTTATCGTGTCGGAAACATTAAATCATATAAAGATTAAGTTTAAATTTGGTTAAAAATTTCCGGGTCATCACACTTTTGGCTATCTTCAGGAGCGTCGCTTTTGTGATTAGTAGCGACGCTTTTTCTGGATAGGAGCGGCACTTTTGGAAATGAGGAACGGCACTTCTGGCTACTGGTGGAAAATGGTGCAAAAACGTGTACAAGAACGTCGCTTTTAGATGAGGTGCGGCGCTTTTGTCCATAAGGAGCGGCGCTGTTGTTGTAGGAGTGGCGTTTCTAGAGCTAAATCCTGCACTTTTCATTTTCTTTGTCACTTTTGATCAAGACTTGGTCAATCTTACACCAAATCAAGCTTTTTGCCCCCAAATTGCCATTTAGCTCATAAGCATATCAAATAGGCTCCATAATCATCAAAAACCGAGCAAAGTGAGGGAGATATTGCGAGAAAAAACATGTATAATTAGAGTGATATCAGTGAGATATTTTAATTGGATTGTGCTACATTGAAATTCAATATGAGAATTTGAGTAACACTAACGAACTATTAAATTTATATCAATGTATATCATGCTTCGTAGAACCATGTAACCTATTGTACAATACCGGTAACGTAGTAGAAATAATGAACAACGAACGTAGAACTATGTGTGCACACGTCACTAGGAAAATCAAAAACCAACTCTTGATTGGTTAACCACGTTTCGGCCGTACTAAAGCGCGCCTAACCACAAAACTTGTTATATTGAATTTGAAAAAGGGTCAACGGGTAATCAAATAAAATTCACTGGGTTACAAATTTTTGAGCCCTTAATAAGAAATTAATAACCTTTGTTATTACCTATTAACAAGGATAAGGATATTGTTGACAAGGTTTATACTAGAAATGAAGACGATACAAAGGTGAACGAGGCGGATAAGGTTGGCGTCGGTTTTTTTGATCGTTTAGGAGGGAGGGTGTTTTGTCCACTTCGTCGACCACTTTGGTGGGATCTGGGTCCTTTTATGTCCTAGCGTATAAGATTGAAGATCGGTCAAGAAATTGGCCCTAACGTGATGTAGTCATCGGCAAGGTGGTATATTTGGGTCGTTAGTCTCCATCATCGTTTGGTTTATTTTTTTTGTTTAGTTTATCTATGATTTTCTTTCCCAGCAATCAAAAAACCGCAACAGACACCTTTGCCATTCGAGGGTATACTTGCAGCATCCAAGTACCCTAGTGTTATAGGCACTAATATTGTGAGGATTGGAGACCCACGTCGCAAAACCATCTCCATAACTCCCACTAGTCGTCAAACTCCCACTAGCTCGGTACTTCAGCCGGTTACCAAACTGCCAGCGAATTCCCGACACCCTCTAGAAAGTTCAAGTTCCAGGACTTACAAGATTATCCACTTCTACCATCACTCGAAGATTCCTAATTGGTCACCCTGATGAAAACCCACTTGCTTTGTTGTACTAATGTCAACCAAACCCAAAACGCCAGTCGAACTTGTCATATCCGACAAGTTCAAATCAATTTCTTTAGTGAGAGAAGCTCTAACCCTGCCCACATATTCCATATACTATATAATATTTGACTAAATACATTAGTCGACTCGTTCAATAATCTGATGTTGGACTTTGGTTTGCACCATAACAAACCTCCCCTCAAACCGAATTTCAACTCGGCATCCCTCCAATGATAGTCAAGATCCAACCTTCTTTAGTACCTGCCGCAACCTCAGAACACAACTTGAATGGGACCACATTAAGTCTACTTACGGTACAAGGCTCCAAGATCAACTCATCCACTTAGGGTGCACAACCGCGTGTGCCAACCAAGGGGTTAAGCCAACCGTTGACATGCTGCAAATGTCATGTTGCGCTATCCACACATCCAGACTACAACCTGCAAGTATCTAACCTTCTCGATAACTCCTACTTTCGATTTGTCCCACTGTTAGCTACCTTACCGCTAAAACTAGAGAGAAACCACCTTTTAAGCACACATATATTTCTACCCCATATTCGATGTATGACTATTGTTTGCACTATAACAAACCTCCCCTCAAACCCAAATCCATATGGGCCTCCCTTCTAATGATAGTTAGGATCCAACCTTTACCGCTGCCAAATGGAACTCTCAAAATGTCTGTGTGTGGACCAGTGAGATTTCGATACAAGACTTCGGGATCAACTCAACGTTACCAAGGGAATGCACGCACGCTGAGAGGTGCGCCCTATTAACAAGGATAAGGATATTGTTGACAAGGTTTATACTAGAAATGAAGACGATACAAAGGTGAACGAGGCGGATAAGGTTGGCGTCGGTTTTTTTGATCGTTTAGGAGGGAGGGTGTTTTGCCCACTTCGTCAGCCACTTTGGTGGGATCCGGGTCTTTTTATGTCCTAGCGTATAAGATTGAAGATCGGTCGAGAAATTGGCCCTAACCTGATGCGGTCATCGGCAAGGTGGTATATTTGGGTCGTTAGTCTCCATCATCGTTTGGTTTATTATTATTTTTTTTTTTTTTTTGGTTTAGTTTTTTATCTATGCTTATTGTTGTTAAAGGTTGTTATGTTTGTTAGGAATTTAGGGACCCAACCAAGACAAGCGATTGATCTCAATCACTAATCCACGAACGATAAACGAATTAAAACGATAAATAAAGTACAAACGACGGAGGTATTTAACGTGGTTATATCCCAACTCTAAAACACGGAGAAAAGTTTACTCCGCGGGCGCAAACCATAGATTTTCTTATATAATTGTGCACACATTACAATGAGACTAGGGGTTACAATTATAGGAAGAGTTAAACTTGTCCACCAAGTTAAACTTGTCATTCAAGCAAAAGACGTTCCATAAATATTTATTACATGCTCCATACTCCATTCCTACTAGAAGATTTAATTAAGGCAAGAGAATCTCTACGACTTGTTCACCAAGTCAAGCTCCCTACAACTTGTTCACCAAATCAAGCTCTCTACGACTTGTTCACCAAGTCAAGCCTTGTTCCTTTGATCAAATTGTTCACACCTTCAACAATGTTGCTTCTTTGTTTTAGAGTTTTAGTGTTAGGATATTTGGTAGTTGTTTATGAGGTTAGTGTTGTGTTTTTGTAAGTTTGTCTATGTGGCTCATTAGTAGATAGCGGGTAGATTCTTGTGTTTTCTAGTTTTGAGTCCGTTTACTATATCGTTGTGTCATTGTTCGGTTAGTTCATCTTTCGATGAATTAGCCTTTGTTTTATAGCATTCGTTATTTTAGCCTAAAAATAAAATAAAATTACTCACTAACAATAAATGGATCTAACAAAAGCAACCAAGCGGAATAACTCTATTCTCTTTTGTTCAACCTTCACCTTATAAGGATTTACTCATATTTATGCGGCATGACTAGGTAATCTTATGATTGTTTTCGACTCCTTATTCTTGTCACATTAAGATATGTGGTTAGTATGGTTTCAATATGTGACCTTACGTGAAAATATCAGAACTTCAGCTACTAAATATTATTGATATGATTATTTTAATAAATTTGAACTTTGTTTAAAAGACATGAAAGAAAGAAAAAGTGATGACTAAAAAGTTGCCAACTTTTTTCTTCAACAAAAGGGAGAAAATAATTTATAGGAGTAGCTAAAATTTTAACGTGCTCTTTTCATTCGATCTTTTCATCCACAAATATTAAGTTGATTTGAACTACACTACACCAAGGCATAGATAAGTGGTACGTCATATCAATGTTTTGAAACCCTGCTTTTCTTTTTTCCTCGCTATATGAATTATTGAGTTTTGTCTGCTTTAGCTTTTGCTTTGAGCTATGACTCAGCCGAGTTGTATCGCTAGCATGCCACGCCCGTGGGATCCCAGTCAGCAGCCAAAAAATGCCACCTTGAAGCTGTATCGCGGTGTTGGATGGTGGGAGGATGGAGGCGAGCAACCAACGGGCAGTGTAAACACGTGGCGATCTCGGATGAATTCGACCGTTTGTAAAAAAAAAAAATAATAATAATAATAATTTTTTTATATATTCAAATACCAAACTATACCTCATTTTATTACCAATCTATATTTTCTTTCATACTTCTCCTTCTTTACTTTCAATTTAACAAAATGACTAATTCAAACACTCCCTTCAACTCACAACATGATTGTGAAGATCCCGAAACACCACTTAACCAAACCGTTCCGTTTTCAAATTTGTTGGTATTCGGTAGGCCAAATACTCTTTGATTATCATCTCAACCACTCCAAACACCTACTCCTCAACAATTTAACAACGTTACTAGAAATTTGTTCGGGTTCAATCAATCTTATCCGATAACTATTGAATAACAACAACAACAATGGGCATATTTCCAACATCAACAACGACAACAACAACATCAGCAAAATCAACAAATATTTCAACAACGATTGATCCCACAACAACAAATGCAAATTCGAGCAACCCGAGTTCAACAAACGCAATCGCAAGGTCAAGAATCGCAAGAACAACAAACTCAACAACAACAACGGGTTACGCGTAAACACCGAAATAAGGATAAAGGTTATAATTTTTATAAATTTTAAATATATATACTAATATATATACCTACGGTTAGAATTATAATAATTATATATTAGAATTATAGTATAAATATATTAGTATATACTGTTAATATATAGTATAATTATAGTATAGTATATATACTAATAACATAGATACATACTGTTATAATTATACTAATATATATACATACTGTTATAATTATACTAATATATATATATATATATATATATATATATATATATATATATATATATATATATATATATATATATATATATATATATATATAATTTTTATTATTATTATTATTATTAATATGTTTATATATGTAGGGAAAGCGGTGGATGAAGGTGGTTCGAGGAAACAAAAGGCGTGGTCACAAAAAGAATTTTGTGGTTGTCTGAATGTTTTTGTGATGTTTCGAAGAATCCAATTGTTGGCCGATCGCAAAAGCAAAAAAGTTTTTGGGGCTCGGTAATGGAAAAGTTTAATGATAACGAATATAGATGGGCACGCAACGAAGATTTGTTATCTTCTAAATGGCGAGATGCGAACAAGTCATGTACGGAGTTTTTGCCGATCTATAAGGATATAAAGGATCATTGGCGTAGTGGAGCTAATGACGAAGACATTTACAAGTCTACGTTGACATCATATCGTAGTCCATATGAGAAAAACTTTGTTCACAAGGAAGCATTTTTATTCTTAAGTCAACATCCAAAGTGGATGGTACCTAATGATCCGGTTGCACGAGTTCAAGATGAAAATGTGGATGTTGACGCTGTTGGGGAAACTCAAGGAGATTCGGTACGACTCTCTCAAGACATTGAGGCGGAGTTGTTTGGGGAAGTGCCAATGCCACGTCCAATGGGACGTGATAGAGCAAAGAAGCCCAAAAAAATTCGGCTTCTTCGGACGCAGGAGCGTCATCTCGTGGTAGAGTTCGAGTTCGTCAAGAGTGGAAGAATTTATAGACCACATGACTGATGTGGCCACGAATAAGAAATGTGTGATTGATAAATTCAATGAATATGTTAGTATGTAGACCGCACCTACACAATTTGATTTGTTGGGGAAATCATCTGCTCAATTTGAAGATCCGGAAGACGTGATACGTCTTCAAAATCTCAAAAAGATGATTTGTGGCAAGTTGAAAGATGACTTGAACATTGATAACATCCCGAATATCGATTAGTTTATGTTTTTTGGTCTTGATTTTATGAATTTAATTTATGTAATTTTTTTTAAGAATGTAATTATCTACTTTTTTTAATTTTTAATGGAAGATGTCTTTTTAATTATTCCAATTATGTTACATTTCTTTTATTTTTCACTTAAAATAAAACAAATTAATGAAATACAAAAAATACAAAAAATACAAAATTAAATGCCACATCAGCATTCCACTAATAACTCACACCAAAAACCAACACCACCACTACTTCATACAAAAAAACTCACACGTCCTAGTAATCTAAAAAGTACAAAAATCAACCCACACCACCGCCCTCTACCACTCCAACTAATCTCATGATGTAACCAAATATTTACTATTGCTAACTCTAGAATTTTCTTCAAACTTACTTTTCAAATCCCTCCAAATTATGAAAGTAAATGTTCAATCTTTTCTAAACCTTTACGAGTGATAGTCAGAAGTTTGAACCAGTTTGAACCAGATCAATTGCTGGTTAGAGGACTACCATGACATAACGTCATCTCAGGACTGACTGTCATATCAGCACCACATTAGTATTACCTTTTCATCACTATCCAAAGACTAATAAACTGCTAATAACCATGACGTACTCATGACTTGATCCCACCTTCATTTTTTATATTAAAGTTATTTATTATTATTACTTATATTATTTAAATATATAACATTTAAAATCCTAAAATAAACATTTTATTAATAAGAAAAACATTACAAGTTTCTAAAAAAAAAAAAAAAAAAAAAAAAAAAAAAAAAAAAAAACGTTCCTAAATAACGATACAATACAACTCGATCCGATTGCATTTGAGTTTGACTCTCCCGACAATTTCATGCCATTCTTTTTTTTTATTAACGTGATCAATCATACAAAAGCTCCATTACAAAGTGTTACATAATTACAATCTTTCGCCATTAATTATGGACTTAACAAAGATCAAGACTTGTGTATAAGACCACTGTCTATGTTCGTGATATTCCATCCATCATAAGTTTATTTTTCTTCCACCAAAAGAATATAACGCCATAGGCACCATTCAGACATGGCTTTTTGAATGGCCTCTTTCCCTATATATGTTTGTATCAAATGGGAGAGGGTTCGTGATAGTACTATTTGTGTGTTTGTGTGTGTAATCGTGGGTCCATTGTGGTTCGTATGGGTGTTATAGTATGTACCGTATACTTATCAGTTAGTTAGTTAGACCACATATAACGCACCGTTTGTGCCCAAAACCACACCTAGGTGGCATGAGAAATGCCCCACAAACGCCTCTAATCGAGCGTTTGTGGTGAAATTCTTTTGGGCATATGTCAAAGAGAATCAGAAGAAATCAAGAGTGTTTTCGTTTTTTATTATTTTTTTTTACGTTTCCTACCTTCCATCTATATTTTGTCACATCACCTACAATCCCGAACTTTGCCTTCTCACAGTCACTCTCCAAAAAAACCCACTTCCACTCCACGTCACAGTCACCTTAATAGGCGGTCTTATGGGTTAGTGATATAGGTGGTGATGTGATGCTGACGTACGGGATGGCAAAAAGACCCGCACCCGATGGGTAAACCCGAAACCCGACATTTTGGGGCGGGTTTAGGTCGTGGGCCGGGTATGGAGATGGTTTTAAGTTTTTATGCGGGTTCGGGTATGGGGATGGGTTTAGATATAAACCCACATACCATATATCCGTATACCCGACCCGAAAGAAATTTCAAAATTATTAATAAACATTAAAAAAATTTAATAATATTAATATAAGCTATAATGTCATATTGTATTATTGTTCGATATTTATATATAGTCATTTAGATTTAATACTCATTTTAATAACATTATTTAAACAAAAAAATGAAATAGATGAACGGTGAATGAGAATGAGTAACAACGGAGATATTCGATACCCGTGATAAACCCGGTAGCCCGAGTGTTAGTAAGTAAAATGGGGATCCCCGTTTACCCATGGAGAAACCGATAACCAGATGGTTAGTAACTTAATCGGGACCCGACGGGTATGGGTCCGGGTTTGGGATAGTGTTTCTTAACCGAGTTAGGGTCTGGGATTACCTAAACCCGGCCCAAACTCGACCCGATGTCATTCCTATGCTTACGTGTCAACTAAGAAGTTCAATTAAGTTTATGATAGGGAGGTCTAAATTATAGTTGAAATGGTTCAATTAATTGCTTATGCAAATAATTTAATGTATGTGATTTCCCTCAATATCCTCAGCTCCTCTCATAAGTAAACCATAAACATGAGCAGGTGTCCTTCTTCTACTGAGATCGAAGATTCAACCAAAACCACGGTCAACAACGAAACTGATGGTTCAAATAAGAGTGGTAGGGAGCCAAGTGTTGCTATATCTAAAAGCAGATCACTTTGGTTCCTTGGTTTATATATGCTATTTGTGATGCTATTTATAGCATTTTTCTTCATCATGGCATTTAAGTATCCCCTAAAACCAGAGTTGTACTTGACTAGGCTTTATATCCCCGCATTTGACAAATCAGCACCAGATAGCCCAGCGGACAAGAACTCGTCCCACGTATGGTTTAAATTCGTCAATCGCAATAAAATGATCTCTGCTACGTATGATATGTTCAGCGTAACCATCCAGTATTATGTTCCAAACTCAAATACGAGTCGTTACGTTGGAAATTTAACAACTCCGGCAGACGTATATCAGGATAAAGGTAAGCCTGTAATGGTGGATTTATGGACACCGATACCCGGGATCTCTAGCTTACGTCAGCATATGAACGAAGAGTTACCTGAGATACCGTTTCTAGTATATTTGGATTTCAAAATGAGGTTTCATTGCAAAGAAGTGGGCAACAATAAGCATAGGTTTTTGATGAGTACCATTGTTTGGGTTTCATTGGAGTATGGCTGTACTCCTGATAAACCTGTTCAGATGTTTGAAGGTTTTAATATATCTATATATAATCTCCTAATTAGGATCTTTTTAATCTTGCTTTTGTCATCCCAAGTTCTTTTAATGTTGAATTGTTGAAATTTGTAACGATCTAATTGTGTGTTTAGGTTTTGGTGGCGAAATCTGGAAAGCATAAAGTTGTGTGTGCAGTTTCTAATGTTGGTGAGGTGATTCTGGAAAGAAGGGGACCTTCAAGGACTATTGTGAATATCTGTAATTGTTTTTATTATAAGTTTTTTTTTTATTTTTTTTTGTTTTTTTTGTTTTTATTATTATTATTATTATTATTATTATTATTATTATTATTATTATTATTATTATTGTCGTCGTCGTCATTGCTAGTTGTGTTTTCTCCCTTGGTGAGGTGATTCTAGAATGATTGTCACCTGATTAAATAATTGAGGGGTTTGACTTTGTTTGAATAAGATTGTAATTAATTCTTGTGATGTGTTATTGTTTGATTTAGTATGTATAGTTAGTTTTCATGAATGTAACAGCAATGTTGCAAACCAATGTTAAAAGTATCTTGGTTACTAGAAAATTGACTTTAGGCTAATTATTTGACTGGAAAATGCTAACTTTAGTCCTTAATACTACGTTTAAGCATACCATATATATTTTATAACTTCATTTAATTAATTGCAAAATATAAATATATATATATTTTTTAATATCAACTTTGCTTATATAATTTTGATATTGGTGTTATTAATGACAACAGTTAGTTATAACTAGTTTAGAAGCCCGCGCTCTGCTGCGGGTTGTAAACGACCTTCATGGAATAATTGGGGGTAATACGTTTTATTGTAATTTCGTAATAGGATGCTTATGAAGAAAATAATATATTCAAACACAGTAATTACTTTTAAACTTGATAGTTGTGCTGAAACCTTAATACCTTTCTACCTAGAAATGATATAATGCAAGATGAATTAATAGAATAATCAAATAACAGTACAAAGGTAGTGTAATTTTTATATCATTTAGTTTATAGATGTATCTAAAATAGCATCTCTTATGCAAATCAATTGTAGCTGCAAAGCCATATTATGCTCCCCGGAAGATCACATGCAAAATACCACACAGGAAAAAAGTGTTGCAAAAATAGTAGTATAATGCAACACACACACAAAAAAAAAGAAAAAAAAAAAAAGAATGTTCAAATAACAGATTTTGTAGCAAGATACTAATAACCAAAAACTGGAAGTACATACCTTCAGGTTGAAGAACAACGGAGAATTCAATACACGATAAGCTTTGATTTCCTTAGCAAGGGCTGTGCGTTTTTCGGGATGTAAAACCAAGGGCACCCGTACATAGTTACAAAGGTAAAAAACATATAGCAGACATGAAAAAAGTAACCGAATTCAAAAAAAAAAAAACAAAAAAAAAACAAAAAACAAACAATACCAGCTGCTAACGGTTGCCTTTCAAGAGGTGGGTGCGTCACCACAGAGAGGCATCGATGTATCAAAACCAACAGAAGGGACAACGGCTGATGTAACTTCAGATGACCATTGAGATAGAACCCACTTCATATAATCGTTATATCGCAACACATGTGTCGTCAAAATGACCACCAACATCATAACCATAGACACAATTGTTACAACTTCTTTTACCCCCTTTTTCTACTTAGCATCATATTTTCGATCAATAAAATTGCGCAACTAATAAAACGGAATCAACATCTAACAAAACAATTGACTACAAAAACCTTCTATGAACACATGCACCATCGGGAACCGATAATTTTTCGACCATAAGAAAATACATATAAACCCAACAAAGAAAAGAACAAAACGAAAGCCAAAAAATAAATCATAGATTAGTATCCCAGTTACCTTTAAAAGATAGAATGGGGCATGAACGTGAAATCACAACCCACAAACATTGATCTTAGAGCTCAATTTTTCAGCGAACAGGGTAACATGTCACAAATGAAAACTCATTCACACAACACAACAAAGTTAACAACTAATTAAGAACAACAAACGATTGTACTAAATAATTGAAAAACAATACAAAATACATAGCACAATTAGCAGAGAAATAACTCAAATGGGTGAAAAATAATCAAAATTTTATAACTGAAATCCAAAAAAGAAACAAATTATCTACGCAAGCAAATTGAACACCCCTGGGCAGGAAAACTAAAAATAACACAAACATGCATAATTTGGGAAGGAGCTTTAGAATGATGAATCGGTGGACGACTAATATCAACTGCAATTTAATCACGATTAACAAAAGTAAAAAAAAAAAATAAAGACACGTAGGGCACACATGCTCCGCTAATCAGGCCTTCTTGATACCAAATACAAATTGTTTCGATAATAGCTTGACAAAGAACATTAGGCCACCTTATATACATAAAATAAAATTAAGCATCATTACTCAATACATCAGTTTCTTATCTAAAGTTACAACATCATTCTTGAATTGTCAATAAGTTGAGTTTGCTATTGTATCTTATATATAAACATGCATATATATTAAAGGTTCAAGTTTTGTGTACCATTACTCTCTTTCCTTCTGAAAGTTTTCCTGGGTTACTGTACTGAACTCCATCAATTGATATAAAACTCTACTTTGGTCTCGAGGATCAGCCTATTGAAATGAGAACATGAAAACCAAATACAAATTGTTTTGAAAAAATGCTTCAAATCAAGATAAACCTCACTTTCACTTTGATCCCCTTTTTCGATATCATTAACTAATTAACGTGAATGATCACTTTAAAAAGTGAGCAAAGATGAAGTAGTTTTTCTTAATTGATTATCATATAGAGCAAAATTTGGGCTAATACCTTGAACCTATCCCCTGTTCAACATTTGCCTGCATTAGACGAAGAGCGCCTGCTTCATCTTCTATCTCCTTTGTCCCTGCTTTATATCTTCTGAACACAAAAATGCAATATGAAAAAGAAAACAATAAGAATAAAAAACTAAATAAAAACCCTGCAAAAAATAAAGAACGTCAAAAGTTTATGACATCAACAACTCGTTACAACAACCATGTAAACATAAAAACTCAAAACACAACTTAAATCCTCAGAATTTATGACGATTACGTGTACAACTTGATTTTCACAAAAACGAAAAGCAATAACAGTGAAACCAAATATTTAACGAAGGGTCATTACATATCGATACAAACTTCTATTTTTTTATGTTCATTATTTTATATCGAGTCTAATTACTTTAGGGGACCTCTATCACAATCTGCAAATGCAAATTTAAATGTAGTAAGTGGCGAAAACAGGAATTATTTTCATCCGGGGCGAAAAAAATTTTAAAGCGTATCAACTTTTTTTGGAAAAATATGGATGTTTTGGGGAAAAATATGGTGATTTTTGAGCAAAATGTGGAGGTTTTTAGGCAAAATATGAAGGTTTTGGGGCAAAATACGGAGGTTTTGGGGCAAAATATGGAGGTTTTGGGGCAAAAAAAAAAATTCCACCGGGGACAAGTCGAAAAACCCAAAATTTTTACACTAAAAATTGCAAATCGACTGGGGTCATCTGCCCCCCTCCCCCCTTGCCCCATGCTATTTCAGCCACTGAATGTAGTTCGTTTTGTTTTTTGCACAACACAAAAAACTTGCGTTCCTTTGTTTCACCATCACCCCATCACTCCTCAAATCCCCGTCACATTCTCAGTACCTTCTCCACCATTTTTTTTTTTTTTGTCAATTTTGTTTATATAAAATACAGTTAAGTTAGAAACATGATAATATTAATCAACGGAACTGCAAACATGAAAACGCAAAACATAAAATAGCTAGTTGTTAAATATTCGCATACCATCTACTAAAGAACAACATGACGGTAAAAGGAAAAAAGGAAAACGAAAAGCGTAAAACAAACTTACTGTACAACATCGTTAAGCGCAGCTAAAGAAATAAGCCACAAAAGCAAAGCAAAGCACAACACACTCCTGAAAATATAAACATAAAAACGTTTAATAAAAATCCTCTCCACTCCTTGATAAATTCATCCTTGATAAATGTATGCCCAGTTACCCACTCAATTTTTACCTATAATATAAAGACTTCTTTAATTACAATTTCGTTAAAGTGCATACAATCTTGTATAAAAAAATGCACTCAATAATAAGTTAATAACTGTCGTGTATCATTCATTTATGCACAGCCGTTGTTAAAAAAATCTAAAATATAATCAAGTTTACAAAGATGTAAGTTGAAGGGACAACTAAACTCCTTATTCTTAATATCTATTACTACCTAAAAAGTGACACCTTGTGTCATAATTAAGCCCTAATTAATTTTATTTTATTATTCTTTGCAATTATAATATGTTCTTAACTACATTAAATTTAATATTTGTTAAATGTAGATTTAATAACTATTTGTGACTTCTCATTTTCATCATATTAAATATATTAAAAATCATAACAAATTAGTCTTGCAATAGTGATAATACGTTTTCAATGATTAGATGTTATGTGACACCCTGTGTCATAATTGAGCCCTAATTAATTTTATTTTATTATTCTTTGCAATTATAATATGTTCTTAACTACATTAAATTTAATATTTGTTAAATGTAGATTTAATAACTATTTGTGACTTCTCATTTTCATCATATTAAATATATTAAAAATCATAACAAATTAGTCTTGCAATAGTGATAATACGTTTTCAATGATTAGATGTTATGTGTTGATGACTTATGATTAACCATATTAAAAGTCAATAATAAATTATATATATGTCATGTTAACTACATCATATTTAGTTATTTGTGACTTCTTATTTGCCATAATATTAAATAACATTAAAGATCAGAAGAAGCTATTTTCCTAATACGTTATAAGCCAAGTATAAATATGTTTGATGATATGTGAACAACACATTCAAATAGGGTAAAGATTAATTAATTGGATTGCTCATATGCTCATGCATCAAGCATTCAGCCATCAAGCATGATGTACCTGAGTATGATTTTTGTTGTTGTAAATCAACTTTCGATGAAGATGCAATTGGTTTCTTTCGTTCAATATTTATAATTGCTTTTAGTTATTGTAGATGTGTTGGATATAATATGATTTATATACTAAAAGTATATTACTATTTCTTTTGAAAATCATATATCTAATTTTGTTACAAACTATTTAATAGATGGGATGATATTAAAATGGTCATGAACAAGTGAAGTGCAAGATTTAAGGATGAATGAAGGTACAAATTATTTGGTTTCACAATTCTATGTATGAGCTTTCGGTTTCCTATCCTTTCAATAGATTTTATTTATATGATAATTAATTGGTTAAGAGGCTTTTTTTATGACGTTCTTTTACTATATATTAAAGCTCCAAAAAAAACGTATGTCAACATTTCACATCTCTCATATTTCACATTAGTGAAATTGGCTATTTGTTGTTTTAAATATTAAGAAAATAAATTTGCATATCCTAAAACAATGACACAATATGGTTGTGATTGAACTGCAATCTAATCACATTAATCAATAACACTCAATTGTTTTGGACGAAGGGTACGAGCACTGAGATTAGCTTTAGAAGAAATTCGCATGGAAACATTTCGTACGTGACTGAAGATCTTACCCAACATGATTATGCAACATGACGATTTCCATTTCTACTACTTGAAAAGCATGTGTATAAAAATGTTATATTAATTATATGATGTATTCTTCTTCTTATTCTTATATATATATATATATATATATATATATATATATATATATATATATATATATATATATATATATATATATATATATATATATATATATATATATATATATGAAACAATATTATTATGACTATAGTTCATAATTATAATTATGAATATGATTATGATTAATTATAATAATTATTATTTTTATTATTATTACATTTTAGTTCTAATTTATATAAGTATGATTATTATAGGTGTAATGTTTTTTATTCATGTAAATATATAGATCATGTTTATTTAATTAATTTATATAAATAATTATATATATATATATATATATATATATATATACATATACATATATGCAATGATATCTATCAATGTAAATATAAAAATGAAAAGTTTGAAACTACTGTTATTATCTATGTCATAGCTTAATTTTAAATTTATGACAACATTATGATAAGGAAAATGAAAACATTGAAAGTAATCATATAATTTATGAGATATAAATTACACTTATTACGAATGAATGTTTATAACTAAATTTAATTAAGGAAAATAAAAAATTAACAGTTATTGAAAATTTTATAAAGTTTATTAATAGTTAATTTCATATCAATTGTTAATTAATGTTATGAACCTCCAATTTCATTCTATTCACAAGTTTTATTACTAATACGTAACGGTTCATGTTTATATTTAGAAGTTTTTTTCATGTATTCCAAGTAACTACTTATTGTCACATATGAAGTTATAAAGAGAGACCTTCAAAAATTCAATGGTAAATTGTAAAGGTAATATATATTTTAATATTATGAATCGTATTACGATATGTAAGTTTTATAATGTATTTTGGCATCATATGTTAACTCATTTGACCACCTTTAGTAAGTTTTTGTTTATATATAGTTTCATCATACGTTAGTACATATGACCCGAATGTGCAGATTTTCGTAGTGGCAAACAAAACATATGCACAAAAATCCTACTTGACCACTTGCATGATGGGACCAACATCAACTTTCACTTCAAGGTTACTTCCAAGTGCCATACACAAATCGTAAACATATTTGTGCAACGCACGGGCATTGCAACTAGTTAATATTGTGTCACAAAGACAAAGTCATAAATTTGAGTGGATGGTGTTACAAAATAGTATTGATATATATCAACTTATAAAATAATACTGAAATATATTGAAACACATAAAAATCAAGCTACTTTATAACATAAATGTCTCTTGGCCCATAACATTGAATATTGGATGATCATGAATCGAGTTACTAATGAATGATAAATTTATGGGCTAGGAGACATTTACTGGAAAATCATTCGTTGATAAAAGAGACAAATGTGTTATGACAATTAGATGACTGTTGGAAAGTTAAGTACCATGGAAGGTTATTTGATTAGGCCAAAATGATATAGTTTTGTACTCGTATTTCAACTGTCGGTGCATAATCCCGAGTTCTATTTTGTAATAAGTTCTATTCGTATTCGTATTGTATTTTCTATTTCAGTCGTGTAAGGACTACGTCATTAATACATTGTGTTTGGATTGTTTAATATAATGACGTGAAATGGTTCGAGCAGTTTGGTTGGCTGCTCAGACCATCGACCGATGGTAGAGACCATCGGTCGAGGGACTATCACCATCGGCCGTAGGTCCCAGACCACCGGCCGATGGTCACTGTGATTATATATAAATACGAGTTTTGGGTATCATTGTTATGTTACACACCCTACACCCTCTAGCCGTCGTTTATTGCTGTGATCATTGTCCCAGACCATACCCCAACCGAATACACTCATCTAGGCGTCGATTCTATCAATATTTCATTGGTTAGATTGATCCCAAAGTGAAATTAGTATTCGATTCACTCTAGGTTATTGTTTTCCGCCTTTAATCTAGATACAACGTTTAATCTAAGGTCCAAGATCGTCTACAAAGTGGTATCAGAGCCCTGGCTTGCTGATCTAAACGTTTTTTAGTCGAATCAAGTGTTTTTGTTTTAGGGTTTTTGGTCTAAACGGGTTTTTGAGTAAAAGTTGAGATTTTTACGTTTAAATCTTGTTTTTTGTGTTTATTATTGTTACTGGGTGTTTTTCTGAAGATTCTACCATTTTTGTTTAAGTCTAGAACGTCAAAATCGATCAAAATTGAAGTTTTTATCGAAAACCCTAGCTTTTTCTGCCCAGAATTCGTAAGAACTACCCTCGGCCGATCGTCTCTGACCATCGACCGTTCATCCCGACCCTCGACCGTTCGTCATACACAATCGACCGAGCGTCTCTTATTGAACCGGAGGACAGTTTTTCATAACATAGAATCGTTTGTCTTTACCATCGGCCGTTCGTCTCTTGACCATCGACCGATCGTCCCCTACCATCGGCCGATAGTATCTTCCATCGACCGACGGTCATAATTCTAAGATTCAGTTACAAAGTCTACACCATCGACCGTTAGTCATAGACCCCCGACCGATTGTCATAGACCTCCGACCGATCGTCACAAACCTCCGACCGATTGTCTTGTCCTTCGGCCGATCCTCTTTTGAGACAGAATCTTATAATTATATTTAATTAATCTTAATCAATCTTAATCAGTTAAAATGTCTGACACAAACGAACAAGTGATGAATGAATACAGTGCATTAGTTATTGCACCTGGACTACAAAAACTATTACTGAATGAAAGTGAATCCGGTTCTTCGAATAAAGTACATGGACTTGACAATCTTAAGAAATTCTTGGACTGGAAAGTTAGGTTTGTTATTTACTTAAACGGTGTCGATTCTAGACTTTGGGAATGTATTGAGAATCCGTATGTATGGCCATGCGGAGCAGATGGTGAACCCAAAGAAACTTCATAGTTTAGTCCCACAGAGCGTGAAGAGTACAATCTTGAGTGTAGATGTTATGCTCAGCTAACCCAAGCTTTGTCAAAGGATATTTTTCAGCAATTTAAGAACCGAAACAAAACGTCGTATACTATCTGGTTGGCTCTTCAATCAGCAACAGAAGGTACAGCTACTTATCGTGCGACTAAGGGTAAGGTTTTGAAGGATGAATGGAGGGTGTTTGCAGCTCTTCCATCAGAATCTCTAGGACAGACTTTGGAGAGATATCGATTATTGGTTGCAGAGATGGCAGATTATGGGATTGAGGTGCCTGATGAAAAGGCAGTAAGGGTCTTGAAAGATGGTCTTCCAGAAAAGTGGGATCATGAGATAGAAAAGATTCAGAACATGTACAGTTCATCAGGTCATCCGTTGACTCTAACAGCTTTTACTTCGAAGTTGATGGAGAAGGACATTCAGGATGAAGCAAAGAGAAAGAGACTTGGTTCTGTAGCTGCTGCTGCATCAACTTTAGCTTCATCTTCTGGTGCTCATGCTCCACTACAGACAGCATACATAACAGCCAATGCTTCACAAATGTCTGCACCATCGTCTCAGTCCAGCTACTTTAATGCTAATTTACAAGCTCAAAATTCTACAATTAAGATGATTGAAGATTCTCCGATTCAACAGACTCAGAATCAGACTCCTGTGTTTCAAACTGAGAATATCAAGAAGCGATCTCGCGAATCTATTAAGGAAGATATGGCATTGGCAGCTATTGTGGTTAACTCATACAACGATATGATTGGTGGACAAGTGCTTAATAGTCATCTTGAAAATGAAGACTATGATCAGATTGATGAGGACGAGCTTGAGAGAATGGATATACTCTACTGTATGGGTAGCATTGTGAGACGTGATAGTAAGTACTTGAAGAGAACAGGACAAAGATCGTTGAGTTTAAATCGAGATTCGAATTTTGGTTTTGATATGTCAAAGGTTAGGTGCTACAATTATGATGAATATGGTCACTTTAAGAAAACTTGCACGAGACCACCCAAGCCTGGTTTTCATGATCCTTTTCACCAGACAACCATCTCAGTTACTCCACAACATGTAATTGTAGAGAAAGAATCTTTGGGTTCTGTTCAGTCTAAGGCTTTGACTACTAAATATGCTGATGAAGTATGTGACTGGTCCATCTCGGTAGATACACAGAAAGCTAACGTTGTGTTTGTAGGTAAAAGCGAAGCAGAAATTGAAGAGGAAAGAATTGTCCAGAAAAATACCGGTTGTACTGGTAAGGATAATCCGAATTGCACATGCTATGTGTGCAAATGTGATGCTAGGTTTAAAAGACCAGAAGAGCTTATGAAATTCTATTTCAGGAAGAGGATTAAAGATAGGTTGTATGACAAGTTTCGCAAAGCTAAGGACTTATCAGATCTTGAGTTTACTACTGACTCGTCTGATGATGAAGAAGGGATGAGTTGTCATGTTGGTACTTGGTTCAGGAAAGAGCTTGAACATTTGCTCAACTGTGATCTTAAGAGTGGTGATGAGAAGATTGTTATGGTTCAGAGTTCAGTTTGTTCAGATCAAGGTGAGGGTAAAGGAGGTTATGAGACTGATTACTCGGATAGTACAAGCTCAGAGTCAGAATCAGAATCGGATGCAGATTCTCAAGTTGGAAGAAATGACTATGCATTCATGGCTAACACGTCCGGTAATGATAAGGTATGTAATGACTCAGTCTCTAATTGTTCTAAATGTATTGGTTATGAACAGGAAATTGAGAGGCTTGAATGTGTTATCACTAAGCTTAATGAGATATCTGTTACATGTGAGATTTTTCATAAGCTTAGAATTGACCTTAAGAACCTAAGTTTGGAGAATCAGACTAATAAAAAGAACTATGATGATGCGCTCTTCTACCTTAATAAACAGAAAGATTATGTTGATGTGATTAAGTCTTTAGAAAATCAGGTAGGTCACTTAAAATCAACCGTTATAGATGATGGAAAAGTGATTACTATGTATTTGGGACAGATAGAGACTCTTAAGGCAGAAAGGGATTCATTTAAGTTGAAATACGAGTCTGAGAAAGCTAGGATTGACAATTGGCAGAGGATGTCTTATGTGAAACAGACTTTGAATCCTCCTAAACAGTAGGGTTTGGGCTATAACCAGGTTGCCCTGCCACTTTTGGGTGAGTATATTAACAAACCGGTTGAGAAAAGTAAGGGTTCAGTTGTAGAACCAGGATATAGTAAGCCTAAGGAGACATCTGTTGAGAGTTCTGGTAAGGTAGTTGAGTCAAAGAAACCTCGAGATGTTGTCTATGAAACAGAGTCAGATACTGATATCGACACTGAGAAAGACAGCAAACCTTTTAAGCTTGTCACTAAACCGGTTACCATTCTGAAAAATCTTGTTAATGCTAGTAAGATGATTGAAAGTCAAAAGGCTCAATCTAAGAGCATTGTGACTCCCAAACAGAATAAGAAGAAGAACACTCAGGGCGTGTCACCTAAGTTTGTCAGTAAGGGAAGGATAGACGAAACAGGTCCTAAGGTAGAACAACCACCAAAAGGTGCGAGTTCCAGTTCTGGTAAGGTATCCAAGTATGTTCCGCCTGGTCGTCGACAGACTGTTGAGCAACAAGTCTCGTCACCCCCTACGACTAGACAATGTACTGAACCACCTAGGAGACAGTTTTCACCAATTAGACGCAAATTGTTTAATTCTCATAATTTTGATAATGTTAACTGCTTCAATTATGGGAGGTTAGGACACAGGGCTATTAATTGTAGACCCATTCGACAGATACCCAGAAGGAAGGTTGATCTTAGTCCAAATCGTTCCTTTAATAGGAGATCACCTTCACCAGTGTTTAATTCTTCTTCTGTGAAAACAAATGGTAAAAAGGCTTTTCAAACTAATGATTACTATAGAAAACTATTACCGAATAACACAGTTTGGAAACCTAAATCCGAAGTTAAGGGTGTTCAAAATCCTGAAGGTCCTTCTGGATCAAAAGGACAATGGGTGGAGTTGCCAGTTGTTGGTGTTGATGGGAAACCCACTGCCGTTAGGGCATGGGTGTCCCTTTCTAACTAATCCTCTTACTTTAATGTGCAGGTCGCCTACAATCCATGCTGCAGTACTTGGATTGTTGATAGTGGGGCGTCCAGGCACATGACAGGGAACTTGTCATTGTTTTCTAATGTGAAAACAGTGGATGGAGGACCAGTTTCTTTTGCAGGTAGTGAAGGAGGATTTATTACTGCTCAGGGTGTTATTGCTAATGAGAACGTCAGCTTTGATAAAGTTAATTATGTAGAGCAGATGTCGAACAATCTGCTTTTAGTTTCACAAGTTGCTGACAAAAAGTATACCATTACGTTTGATGATAAGTTTTGTTATATTTTGAGAAAAGAGTTTGTTATTTCGGAAGACATGATTCTGATGACGGCTCCAAGGTGCAAGGATCTCTATATCCTTGATATGCGTAAGCCTCATGTTAAAGCAGCTACAGGCCATCAGGCATTCGTTTCTAAGGCTACTGAACAGGAGTCGATTATCTGGCATAAGCGTATGGGTCATCTGAGTATAAGGAAGATGAATAATCTTATCCACAATGAATTAGTTGAAGGTGTGAATGTTAAGAGTGTTCATATTCCTGAAGGTTGTCTTCCGTGTAAGCAAGGGAAACAGACTAAGAAGTCACATACTGCCAAGAAGCATCATTCAGTTAATATTCCTTTGGAATTGCTGCACATGGATCTCTTTGGTCCAGTTAACTGTAAAACTCTCACCGAAGAGTCTTATTGCTTGGTAGTTACAGATGAATATTCCCGTTTCTCGTGGGTTGTGATGTTGAAACACAAGTCAGATACTTTCGATCATATTAAAGTTTTGATTCTGAAGCTCGAAAGTTTGTATAAGTTGAAGGTTAGAAAAATTCGTACTGATAATGGTACGGAATTTAAGAACAATCAGATGCTGTTGTTCTGTAATGAGAAGGGGATACAACAACAGTTCAGTCCTGCTTATACACCTCAATCAAACGGTGTTGCTAAAAGAAAGAATAGGACTCTAATTGAAACCGCAAGAACAATGCTAGCATATTCATGTCTTCCAATTGTTTTCTGGGGTGAAGCCGTGAGTACTGCATGCTACGTGATGAACAGAGTTCTGGTGGTGAAGATACATGGTAAAACATGTTATGAACTGTTACACAAGAGAAAGCCGAACATTAAATATTTTGAACCCTTTGGTGCACCTTGTACTATTCTGGTACGAGACGCTGGTGGAAAATTTAATTCAAAGGTGATCTCTGGTATCTTCTTGGGATATGGGAATCCGAACAAACGGGTATATAATACTGAGTCCAAGTGTGTGGAAGAACGTTATGAGGTTGATATTCAACGCAATGCTCCACCTCGTGTTAGTAAAGGATTCGCATGGCAGTTTGAATATGATAAGTTATTTGATTCCTTCAATCTTCCACCAGATGCTACTGATGAAGAAGTTCTGACTCAGATATTGTTTGATTCTCAAAACTCTTCTGAGAATGTTATCACTATTCCAGCGCAGGTTCAGAATCCGATTTCTAGCTTACAACCAAGCCCGCGGAGTGTTAGATGTGATTTTGATTCTAATGAGGACGAGGTAGTGTATACAGATGAAGATAGTGAGCTTGAAGATGACGAGGAAGTTAGTCGAATGCAACTGACAGAGGAACATCTTAATCCTCTATATAATCAACCACTAATTGTAACAGTGACTGAACTGCCAACTGAAGCAGGAGGTGTACGTAGATCCAATCGTGTTATTATGCCACCTAAACGTCTTGATGATTATTATGTGGATTCAAGAGGCATTCCTCACATTAGTATTCCTCAAGCGAAGTCTAACTAAGCTTCTACGTCTGGAGTTCTGACTACATCAGAGGTTCCCGTGACAGGTGTAAGTTCAACAGTAGCAGAAGATGTTCAGACAGAGAGTGCGAATGTGGTAGAAGCTTTTTATTCAACGTTGAATAAGACAGGAAGAATATTTGTGCATGCTCACTCATGTTATGTGTGTCAAATTGAAACTAAAGATGCTTATGAGGCATTGAAGTTTGACGAGTGGGTTAGTGCAATGTAAGAGGAGCTGTTACAATTTAAACATTTAAAGGTTTGGAAGCTAGTCAATCCACCACATGGTTGTGTGCCCTATGGTCTTCGATGGGTTTTGAAAAATTAAAAAGATGAACAGGGTATTGTTATCAGAAATAAAGCTAGACTGGTGGTAAAGGGATATCAACAGATCCCTAAAATTGACTATGATGAGGTTTTTTCTCCGATTGCACCACTGGAAGTAATTAGGATTTTCTTAGCCTTTGCATCCTTCATGGGATTTAAAGTTTTTCAGATGGATGTTAAAAGCGCATTTTTGTACGGCTAGATCAATGAACGAGTGTTTGTTGAACAACCACCCGGTTTCGAAGACCCGCATTTCCCAGAAAAGGTTTATCGACTTGAAAAGGCACTTTATGGTCTTCACCAAGCTCCTAGAGCATGGTATGCAACATTGTCCAACTACATGATTGAAAATGGTTTTCGGAGAGGTGTCATTGATCAGACACTTTTAATCAAAAAGAAGGGACAACATCTTATGTTAGTGCAGGTTTATGTTGATGATATTATCTTCGGGTCAACAGATCAGGGAATGGTTGATAATATTGAGAAAGTCATGCAGCACAAGTTCAAGATGAGTTCAATGGGAACAATAAAGTTTTTCTTAGGTCTGCAAGTAGCTCAGACAGATAAAGGTATCTTTTTGCATCAAACTAAGTATGTTGCTGATATTCTGAAGAGGTTTCAAATGGAAGCAGAAAGACCAGCTAAGACTTCATTGTCTGTAAATCATGGGATATCTCCTGATTGTGAGGGTGCTTCTCGACCAGATATCATGTTTGCGGTTTATCTGTGTGCTCGTTATCAGGCAAATCCTAATGTTCATCATATGTTAGTAGTTAAGAAGATTCTGAGGTATTTGAAAGATACACCGAGTTTAGGGTTATGGTATCCGTGTGAGGATGGTTTTGATCTCACGGCGTATAGTGATTCTGACTATGGAGGTTGTAAGAAAGATTTTAAGTCAACATCAGGGGGTTGTCAATTTCTGGGAAGCAAACTTGTTACCTGGCAGTGTAAGAAGCAGACCGCAGTGGCTCAGTCCACTTGTGAAGCAGAATACATTGCCACAGCCAGCTGTACATCTCAGGTCATCTGGATTCAACAGCAACTACGTGACTACGGTTTGCAAATTTCTAACACTCCTATTTATGTTGATAATACTACTGCCATAGCTGTCACTAAAAATCCCGTAAATCATTCTAAAACGAAATATATAGGGATTAAATACCATTTTATTAGAGATTGCTATGAGAAAAAGCTGATAGACGTAGTGCAGATAGACACTACAGTCCAAAGGGCTGATCTCTTCACGAAAGCTTTTGATAAACCACGCTTTGATTTTCTGTTAAAGGAAATAGGTATTAAATTGCTTACTGACGTGGTTCCTGAAACTGAGGTTCCTGATATAGAGGAACCTAACCAAGAGACTGAGTTGTGAATGATTTGCAACTGCTTGTATAATATGTGTAGCTTTGCGTGGTAGTTTGTAGATCATCTGCATGTTTACTTTCCATTTGCATGATAGATTAGTTTTTGCTGATATTTCTGCATGTTTGCTTATGTTTTTAGATAGTTTTATGCTTTTGTACAGAGAAAATCAAAAAGCCATAAAAATCAGAAAAACCAGAAAAACAAATAAAAAAATTGAAAAATGGAAAATCCATAAAGATTGAAAAACCTGAAAATGAGTTGCTTATTCTACGTTATGGGGAAGTGATTGCAATATTGAACTGACATGTAAATTGTGAAAAACAAGTAATACAGAATGATTGATAATGTGTTAGTGGAATTTATTAGCCTAATTCTAGATTGCGATGATCACACAAACTAAGCGTAAATATCATGATAAGGAAATCATGGAAAGATTTACAGCGGTTGAGGGTAGTCACCTACTTATCACTGAATATGTATTGAGAAATGATTGTTCAGAAACTCAACAGACGGTTGAGGTCTCCCCTACTACGATTTATACTCGGTAGCAAAGGATAATTTTGTGAGTCCCCAAGGTCAGCATACTTTGTCTAGGATGCATACTTGTTTCTATTTACCTTTATTACTCGGACCGAAATTCAACAATATACATATCTGGTACCCAAAGGGAGGTATTTTCTCTAAAAGGGTTGAGAGGTGCAATCTTGTATCACATACACAAAATGATTTGCATATCGCAACGTCATCAGGTTCTAGATTTCAGCATCAGAAGATTGGTGTTTGGTGCAGTTACTTCTAAAGTCAAAGACAGTGGTGCATCATCTTTATGTATAGTTGTAGTTATTTATTTATTTTGTTTGTTTTATGGAGTGAAGGAAACATCAAAAAAAAAAAATTAAATAAAAAAAAATTTATGTTATGTTTATGTTTATTTATTCAACGTTGTAAATAACATGATGCATCACATTACTGCAAGAGAATCATGGATCAAGAATTGAACACAGCTTCAGAGATTCCTATATTATCTAAGTCTGAGACAATAGATAATACCATCGGAGATTTATTTGGAAGATTTAGTTATCTACATCCGAGGGGGAGAAATTTATCATATCATCAGATATAGAGAACTTAAATCATTCAGTTCACATCACATTTGGTAAACTTTACATCTTTTGTAGATGTGGTAAGGGATTGTACCTATTGACCTGGATAGGGGGAATATCTTCTTGAAGGTATCTCAGCGTTCCATCACTCAAATATATTTATCACTACCATCCATCCAACATCATACGATTTTCGTTTAAATATGGGGTTTATAGTGGCCGGTATGCGTCTTTAAAAAAGTATGCAATAAATTTGAGATTCACAAGGTTATCTGAAACGAAAGGTGTAAGTTTAAGGTAGAAGCTCATGGCTGACAGGGTTGCTAGAAACATCGTGAGATGGTTCTGTTCAATCAAATTGAAAGTACATTGATGTGATAAGAGGATAGCATCAACATGTTGTGCTCAATTGTTCTACCTGAAACATCGTGCGATCTCAAATGAGGACTGACTTCGTGATCAAAGTCTAACATTGAAAAGTGTTAAAGTAATTAATATAACGTGATCATCGAAGTCTGGGGTGAAAGTTGGTAAATGTTTACTGATATATTTGAAAGTTGTTTTGTATATGCTTTATCTAGTCACTTAATGAATGAAGCGTGAAACTACATGTCAATATAGTTCAGTTCTGATCCCCGAATCAAAGGATTAAATCAGTGTGATACGTAATCTCACAAAAAAACATGTGTCTTGTTTGTCTTACTAGGCTTCATGATAAGTAGTATTACCTGTTTTTATGCTGATAACATCATATACTCTGTTTATGCTATTATTTAATGAAATTGGTGTTAGAAGTTGATTTATTGCAGATCTAAAAGGTTTAAGGTTACTGAATATGTCAGTTTTAACGTTGCTAATCATGACACATTTGATCTTGTACAGTTTTTTTTTGCTTTGTGTAGTTGCATGTGCATGCATATCTGAGATTATTTGCATTCATAAGATTAGCTGCATGTGCATTTTTGTTTTGTGTTTTAAGCCAAGCAACTCATAAGATTAGCTGCATGTGCATAAGATTAGCTGCATGTGCATGCATATCTGAGATTATTTGCATTCGTAAGATTAGCTGCATGTGCATCCCGTACTAGGATGTAATACGTCTCTTGGGTGTGTTTCGTGTAGGTACTCAGGTGAGTACGGAGAGGTGAATTCTGAAATGTCCCGTTCATATTGATTATAAACGTTCCATATTAATTGATTTCGTTGCGAGGCTTTGACCACTATATTAGACGTTTTTTAAAGACTGCATTCATTTTTAAAACAACCATAACCTTTATTTTATCAATAAAGGTTTTAAAAACATTACGTAGATTATCAAATAATGATAATCTAAAATATACTGTTTACTCACGACCAATACATAATGGTTTACAATAGAAATATATTACATCGACATATATTTCTTGAATGCAGTTTTTACACAATATCATACAAACATGGACTCCAAATCTTGTCCTTATTTTAGTATACAATAGCGGAAGCTCTTAATATTCACCTGAGAATAAACATGCTTTAAACGTCAACAAAAATGTTGGTGAGTTATAGGTTTAACCTATATATATCAAATCGTAACAATAGACCACAAGATTTCATATTTCAATACACATCCCATACATAGAGATAAAAATTATTCATATGGTGAACACCTGGTAACCGACATTAACAAGATGCATATATAAGAATATCCCCATTATTCCGGGACACCCTTCGGATATGATATAAATTTCGAAGTACTAAAGCATCCGGTACTTTGGATGGGGTTTGTTAGGCCCAATAGATCTATCTTTAGGATTCGCGTCAATTAGGGTGTCTGTTCCCTAATTCTTAGATTACCAGACTTAATAAAAAGGGGCATATTCGATTTCGATAATTCAACCATAGAATGTAGTTTCACGTACTTGTGTCTATTTTGTAAATAAATTATAAAACCTGCATGTATTCTCATCCCAAAAATATTAGATTTTAAAAGTGGGACTATAACTCACTTTCACAGATATTTTCTTCCTCGGAAATAAGACTTGGCCACGGATTGATTCACGAACCTATACAAATATGTACATATATATCAAAGTATGATCAAAATATAATTACAACCATTTTTATTATGTTTTAAAGATTTGAGTGTATTAAGTCAGCTGTCCTCGTTAGTAACCTACAACTAGTTGTCCACAGTTAGATGTACAGAAATAAATCGATATATATTATCTTGAATCAATCCACGACCCAATGTATACATGTCTCAGGCTAGATCACAACTCAAAGTATATATATTTTTAGAATCAACCTCAACCCTGCATAGGTAACTCCAACATTACTGCATATAGAGTGTCTATGGTTGTTCCAAATAATATATATACATGGGTCGATATGATATGTCAAAACATTTGCATACATGTCTATGGTATCCCAAGATTACATAATATATTAGAATACATGTATAATACAATATAAGTTAGCTAGGATATGATTTGTATAGATTTGTTAAACATTTCCCGTAGCTAAAAAGATCAAAAATATCCAATCTTGTTTTACCCATAACTTCTTCATTTTAAATCCGTTTTGAGTGAATCAATTTGCTAAGGTTTCATATTGAACTCTAATTTAAGAATCCAAATAGAAAAAGTATAGGTTTATAGTGGGAAATTTAAGTTACATGTCAATTACTAAAGAGGTAGTCATTTCCGTCGAAAGAACGACATCTTGATGACCATTTTGAAAAACATACTTTCACTTTGAGTTTAACCAAGATTTTTGGATATAGTTTCATGTTCATATGAAAAATAATTTTCCCAGAAGAACAACTTTTAAATCAAAGTTTATCATAGTTTTTAATTATCCAAACCAAAACAGCCCCCGGTTTCACTACGACGGCGTATATCCGATTTTATGGTGTTCATCGTGTTTCCAGGTTTTAAATCATTAAGTTAGCATATCATATATATATATATATAGAACATGTGTTTAGTTGATTTTAAAAGTCAATTTAGAAGGATTAACTTTTATTTGTGAACAAGTTTAGAATTAACTAAACTATGTTCTAGTGATTACAAGTTTAAACCTTCGAATAAGATAGCTTTATATGTATGAATCGAATGATGTTATGAACATCATTACTACCTCAAGTTTTCTGGATAAAACTACTGGAAATGAGAAAAATGGATCTAGCTTCAAAGGATCCCTGGATGGCTTGAAATTTCTTGAAGCAGAAACATAACACGAAAACAGTTCAAGTAAGATTTTCACTCGAAATAAGATTGTTATAGTTGTAGAAATTGAATCAAAGTTTGAATATGAATATTACCTTGAATTAAAAAGATAACCTACTGTAAATAACAAAGGTTCCTTGATCTTAGATGATTACTTGGAATGGATTAGAAAGCTTGGAAGTAAACTTGCAAACTTGGTAGTATTCTTGATTTTTATGAAACTATACTTATGGAATTTATGAAGAACACTTAGAACTTGAAGATGGAACTTGAGAGAGATCAATTAGATGAATAAAATTGAAGAATGAAAGTGTTTGTAGGTGTTTTTGGTCGTTGGTATATGGATTAGATATAAAGGATATGTAATTTTGTTTTCATGTAAATAAGTCATGAATAATTACTAATATTTTTGTAATTTTATGAGATATTTCATGCTAGTTGCCAAATGATGGTTCCCACATGTGTTAGGTGACTCACATGGGCTTCTAAGATCTAATCATTGGAGTGTATATACCAATAGTACATACATCTAAAAGCTGTGTAGTGTACGAGTACGAATACGGGTGCATACGAGTAGAATTGTTGATGAAACTGAACGAGGATGTAATTGTAAGCATTTTTGTTAAGTAGAAGTACTTTGATATGTGTCTTGAAGTCTTTCAAAAGTGTAAGAATACATATCAAAACACAACATGTATATACATTCTAATGGAGTCGTTAAGTCTTCGTTAGTCGTTACATGTAAGTGTTGTTTTGAAACCTTTAAGTTAACGATCTCAATTAATATTGTTAACCCAATATTTATTATATCAAATAAGATGTTAAATTATTATATTATCATGATATTATTATGTATGAATATCTTTTAATATGATATATACATTAAAATATCGTTACAACGATAATCGTTACATATAAGTCTCGTTTCGTAATTCTTGAGTTAGTAGTCTTGTTTTTACATATGTAGTTCATTGTTAACACACTTAATGATATATTTAAATATCATTTTATCATGTTAAATATAGTGTATCAATATCTTAATATGATACATATGTATTTAGTAGACGTTATCATAACGATAATTGTTATATATATCATTTCGAGTTTCTTAACTTAGTAATCTCATTTCTTACGTATATCACACATTGTTAATATACTTAGTGAGATACTTACTCATCATAATCTCATGTCAACCATATATATATGTGTCTATATATACCACAACATGTAGTTTTTACAAATTTGTAACGTTCGTGAATCGCCGGTCAACTTGGGTGATCAACTGTCTATATGAAACTTATTTCATTTAATCAAGTCTTAACAAGTTTGATTACTTAACACGTTGGAAACATTTAGTCATGTAAATATCAATCTCAATTAATATATATAAACATGGAAAAGTTCGGGTCACTACAGTACCTACCCATTAAATAAATTTCGTCCCGAAATTTTAAGCTGTTGAAGGTGTTGACGAATATTCTGGAAATAGATGCGGGTATTTCTTCTTCATCTGATCTTCATGCTCCCAGGTGAACTCGGGTCCTCTACGAGCATTCCATCGAACCTTAACAATCGGTATCTTGTTTTGCTTAAGTCTCTTAACCTCACGATCCATTATTTCGACGGGTTCTTTAATGAATTGAAGTTTTTCATTGATTTGGATTTCGTCCAACGGAATAGTGAGATCTTCTTTAGCAAAACATTTATTCAAATTCGAGACGTGGAAAGTGTTATGTACAGCCGCGAGTTGTTGAGGTAGCTCCAGTTGGTAAGCTACTGGTCTGACACGATCTATAATCTTGAATGGTACAATGTACCTTGGATTTAGTTTCCCCCGTTTACCAAATTGAACAACGCCTTTCCAAGGTGAAACCTTAAGCATGACCATTTCTCCAATTTCAAACTCTATATCTTTTCTTTTACTATCCGCGTAGCTCTTTTGCCGACTCTGGGCGGTTTTCAATCGTTGTTGAATTTGGATGATTTTCTCGGTAGTTTCTTGTATTATCTCCGGACCCGTAATCTGTCTATCCCCCACTTCATTCCAACAAATCAGAGACCTGCACTTTCTACCATAAAGTTCCTCAAATGGCGCCATCTCAATACTAGAATGATAACTATTGTTGTAGGAAAATTCTGCTAACGGTAGGTGTCGATCCCAACTGTTTCCGAAATCAATAAAACATGCTCGTAGCATGTATTCAAGCGTTTGTATCGTCCTTTCGCTCTGCCCATCAGTTTGTGGATGATAGGCAGTACTCATGTCTAGACGAGTCCCCAATGCTTGTTGCAACGTCTTCCAGAACCTTGAAACAAATCTACCATCCCTATCAGAGATAATAGAGACGGGTATTCCATGTCTGGAGACAACCTCCTTCAAATACAATCGCGCCAACTTCTCCATTTTGTCATCTTCTCTCATTGGCAGGAAGTGTGCTGACTTGGTGAGATGATCAGCTATTACCCAAATAGTATCATAACCACTTGCAGTCCTTGGCAATATAGTAATGAAATCCATGGTAATGTTTTCTCATTTCCATTCCGTGATTTCAGGTTGTTGTAGTAGACTTGATGGTTTCTGATGTTCAGCTTTGACCTTAGAACACGTCAAACATTCTCCTACATATTTAGCAATATCGGCTTTCATACCCGGCCACCAAAAGTGTTTTGCTTGAGATCTTTATACATCTTCCCCGCTCCGGGATGTTTTGAATATCTGGTTTTATGTGCTTCTTTAAGTACCATTTCTCTCACATCTCCAAACCTTGGTACCCAAATTCTTTCATCCCTATATCGGGTTCCGTCTTCCCGAATATTAAGATGTTTCTCTGATCCTTTGGGTATCTCATTCTTCAACTTTCCTTCTTTTACAACCCCCTGTCGCGCCTCCTTTATTTGAGTAGTAAGGTTAGTACGAATAATTATATTCATAGCTTTTACCCGTATAGGTTCTCTGTCCTTTCTACTCAAAGCGTCGGCTACCACATTCGCCTTTCCCGGGTGGTATCGAATCTCAAAATCATAATCATTCAACAGTTCAATCCACCTGCGTTGTCTCATATTCAGTTGCTTCTGATTAAATATATGTTGGAGACTTTTGTGGTCGGTATATATAATACTTTTGACTCCATATAAATAATGCCTCCAAGTCTTTAATGCAAAAACAACAGCACCTAATTCCAAATCGTGAGTTGTATAATTTTGCTCGTGAATCTTCAATTGTCTAGACGCATAAGCAATCATCTTCGTTCGTTGCATTAATACACAACCGAGACCTTGCTTTGATGCGTCACAATAAATCACAAAATCATCATTCCCTTCAGGCAATGACAATATAGGTGCCGTAGTTTGCTTTTTCATCAATAACTGAAACGCCTTCTCTTGTTCATCCTTCCATTCAAATTTCTTCCCTTTATGCGTTAATGCAGTCAAGGGTTTTGCTATTTTGGAGAAATCTTGGATGAATCTTCTGTAGTAACCAGCCAATCCTAAAAATTGACGTATATGCTTCGGAGTTTTTGGGGTTTTCCACTTTTCAACGGTTTCGATCTTTGCCGGGTCCACCTGGATACCTTCTTTGTTCACTATGTGACCGAGGAATTGAACTTCTTCCAACCAAAATGCACACTTTGAAAACTTAGCGTACAGTTTTTCTTTCCTCAATACTTCTAGCACTTTTCTCAAATGTTCTTCGTGCTCTTGATCATTCTTTGAGTAAATAAGCATGTCATCGATGAAAAAAATGACAAAATTGTCAAGATATGGCCCACACACTCGGTTCATAAGGTCCATGAACACAGCTTGTGCGTTAGTCAATCCAAACGGCATAACCATAAACTCGTAATGACCATAACGCGTCCTAAAAGCAGTTTTTGGAATATCATCCTCCTTTACTCACATTTGATGATATCCAGAACGTAAATCAATTTTCGAATAAACCGACGAGCCTTGTAGTTGATCAAATAAGTCGTCAATTCTCGGCAGTGGATAACGGTTTTTGATGGTAAGTTTATTCAACTCTCTGTAGTCAATACACAACCTAAATGTACCATCATTCTTCTTTACAAACAAAACAGGAGCTCCCCATGGTGATGTGCTTGGTCGAATGAAACCACGTTCTAATAGTTCTTGCAGTTGGCTTTGGAGTTCTTTTATCTCGCTAGGTGCGAGTCTGTAAGGGCCACGAGCTATTGGTGCAGCTCCTGGTACAAGATCTATTTGAAATTCAACAGATCGATGTGGAGGTAGTCCCGGTAATTCTTTCGGAAATACATCGGGAAATTCTTTTGCGACGGGAACATCATTGATGCTCTTTTCTTCAGTTTGTACTTTCTCGGCGTGTGCTAGAACAGCATAGCAACCTTTTCTTATTAGTTTTTGTGCCTTCAAATTACTAATAAGATGTAGCTTCGTGTTGCCCTTTTCTCCGTACACCATTAAGGGTTCTCCTTCTTCTCGTACAATGCGAATTGCATTTTTGTAACATACGATCTCTGCTTTCATCTCCTTCAGCCAGTCCATGACAGATATTACATCAAAACTCCCTAACTCTACTGGTATCAAATCAATCTTAAATATTTCGCTACCCAGTTTAATTTCTCGATTCCGGCATATATAATCTACTGAAATTAATTTACCGTTTACTAATTTGAGTAAAAATTTACTATCCAACGGCGTCAATGGACAACTTAATTTAGCACAAAAATCTCTACTCATATAGCTTCTATCCGCACCCGAATCAAATAAAACGTAAGCAGATTTATTGTCAATAAGAAACGTACCCGTAACAAGCTCCGGGTCTTCCTGTGCCTCTGCCGCATTAATATTGAAAACTCTTCCGCGGCCTTGTCCATTCGTGTTCTCCTGGTTCGGGCAATTTCTAATAATGTGGCCCGGTTTTCCACATTTATAACAAACTACATTGGCATAACTTGCTCCAACACTACTTGCTCTGCCATCACTCGTTCTAACACCATTTGTTCCTTTCGTTCTATTAACCCCTAGTCCGTAGACCTCACACTTCGCCGCGCTATGACCATTTCTTTTACACTTGTTGCAAAATTTGGTGCAGAACCCCGAGTGATACTTTTCACACCATTGGCATAGCTGCTTCTGACTGTTATTGTTGTTGCGGTTGTTATTGTTGTTGGGATGATTGTTGTAGTTGTTGTTGTTGTTGTTGTTGTTGTGCCGTTTGTTGTAGTTGCGATTGATGTTGCGATTGTTGGGATAGTTGTTGTTGTATTGGTGACTCTTATCACCGTTTTCCTCCCACTTTCTTTTGACTAACTTCACGTTGGCCTCTTCGGCCACCTGTTCTTTAATTCTTCCCTCAATCTGGTTCACTAGTTTGTGAGCCATTCTACATGCCTTTTGTATGGAGGCAAGCTCGTGTGAACTTATATCTTCTTGGATTCTCTCCGGTAACCCTTTTACAAACGCGTCGATCTTCTCTTCCTCATCTTCGAACGCTCTCGGACACAATATGCACAATTCTGTGAATTGTCTTTCGTACGAAGTAATATCGAATCCCTGTGTTCGTAACCCTCTAAGTTCTGACTTGAGCTTATTGACCTCGGTTCTGGGATGGTACTTCTCGTTCATCAAATGCTTGAATGCTGACCACGGTAGCGCGTAAGCAGCATCTTGTCCCACTTGCTCTAGATAGGTATTCCACCATGTTAACGCAATACATGTGAAGGTATGCGTAGCGTACTTCACTTTGTCTCCTTCAGCACACTTACTTATGGCAAACACCGATTCAACTTTCTCGGTCCACCGTTTCAATCCGATTGGTCCTTCGATCCCATCAAATTCTGAAGGTTTGCAGGCAGTGAATTCCTTGTAGGAGCATCCTACACGATTTCTAGCGGCGTTAGCTGTATTGCTAGATTCAGAGTTATTGTTGGTATGTAGCGCGGCCTATACTGCGGCTATGTTTGACGCAAGAAAGGCACGAAATTCCTCTTCGCTCATATTCAAGAGGTGTCGAGTAGTCGGTGTCATTTCCTTTAAAATAGTCAAATGAAACAATTTAATCATACAGAATATTAAGAGTAGTCAATAGTATCTCGTAGCATAATATAAACTCATTTATAAAAGCTTTTTCTTCATATTAGCGTTTTATAAGTTTAAATTCGGGTACTACCTACCCGTTAAGTTCATACTTAGTAGCTAATATACAATTCAACTACAACAATTCCATATGAAAAACTGATTATAATAAAATATCACATACAAATATTCTTCAAACTTACAACTTCGCTATATTACATATAACATGAAATATAGTACACTATGATACATGACAGTTTTGAAGATAAATCTAGTTAATACGCAAGTTGTTCAGCAAAGGAAATAAAGACACATAATTCATAAGTCCATAAACAAGTCATGCATTCTGGTTTTACTAAGACGACTTCCCATCCTTGGTCTTGTGGAAAATAACCGTTATGACCATTGGCTAGGCAGCATGTTGTAATGTCGTCAAAAGGACAAGGGTTTCGTAATGTCCAACAGCCCCGTAATAATCTAAAAACCTTGTTTCTCACCCCAACTACTGAATCCATCACTTGTGGGAAAGTTTTATTTAAAAGCTACAATCCGATGTTCTTTTTCTCACTTTGGTAAGAAGCGAACATCACTAACCCGTAAGCATAACATGCTTCTTTATGTTGCATGTTAGAAGCTCTTTCTAATTCACGAAATCCTATGTTGGGATATGTTGAGTCAAAATAGGTTCTTAACCCGTAGCGTAAAATTGCATTTGGGTTCCCCGCATTTAACGCTTTAAAGAAAACACGGCGTAACTTAAAGTCTCCCCAATGTGATATACCCCACCTATTAAAGGAAAGCCTTTTATAAACTAAGGTATTTCTGGAAAGTCTTTCAAATGTTTGACAAGTTAATTTCGCCATAACTAAATGTGCTGATGAATTTTGACTGACTCTAGACAAGATTTCCTCAATCATATCCTCTGGTAGGTCTTCTAAAATATTCGGTTGTCTACCCTTAACGTCCATTTTATTTTTATACTGTAAAATAGACAAGGATTAGATTCATAATAACAAACAATACAAGCAATTTTTACATAGAACATAAAAGTACAAGCACACTACAATACATTTATTACACAACATGCTCACACCCCTCTAATCTGAATCACTGGTTTCTTCTTCTTCGGACTTGGTTCTTTTTCCTAATCTTCTAGGGATATATGATGTTCCTCTAATACGAGTCGTTCTTTTCCACATTGGTTTAGAAAAACCTGGTGGTTTAGAGGTTCCCGGGTTATTGTCACGATATTGAAAATACGGGTGTTGACGGTACATATAAAGTTCATCGGGGTCGGAATCAGATTTCTCTATTTTGATGCCTTTTCTCTTATTATTTTCTTTTGCCTCATTAAATTGGGTCGGGGTAATTTCTATAACATCATCGGAATCCTCATCAGGATCCGATTCATCGGAAAATTGGTAATTTTCCCAATATTATGCTTCCTTAGCGGAAACACCATTGACCATTATTAACTTTGGTCCATTGGTTGAGGATTTTCTTTTATTTGACCAGTTTTCTGTGGTTCCTACTATTCCCCCCTCCGGAACCTCTTCTTCTTCCGGTTCCTCTTCTTCTGGTTCCTCTTCTTCCGATTCTGTTTCCTCTTCTTTCGGTTCTTCGGGAACTTGTGAATCTTGCCAATATATATTCGACTCTTCGTTATTATTAGGTGAGTCAATGGGATTTGTGCTAGAGGTAGACATCTATCACACAATATCAAACATGTTAAGAGATTAATATATCATATAATATTTACATGTTGATAATGCTAAAAACGAACATATATTTCATAGCATTATTCCTCAAGAAAGACAAGCTTTTAGTTGCAATTGTTCTATTTACAAGTGATATTCGTTTAAATAATAAAAGGTGAAGACAAAAGACAGATTCGACGAATTGAAGACGCAAATGACCAAAAAGCTCAAAAGTACAAAAGACAATCAAAGAGGTTCCAATTATTGATAAGAAACGTCTCGAAATTACAAGAGTACAAGATTCAAAACGCAAAGTACAAAATATAAAATTGTACGCAAGGACGTTCGAAAATCCGGAACCGGGACCAGAGTCAACTCTCAACGCTCGACGCAACGGACTAAAAATTACAAGTTAACTATGTATATAAATATAATATAATATATAATTAATTATATTAATTATATATATATTATATATATATTATAAACCGTCGGTAAACAAAGAGCCAAACTCCTCTGAGCTGTAAAAGCAAACTCCGCGACTCGCGGAGTTTGAAGGCCAAAAAGGCCGCGAGTCGCGGAGCCCCCAGTTTTGAAACTCCCTATAAAGCAAACCGAATTCTGATCATTTTCATCATCTTTTTCTTCTTCTCTCATATATACGTAAATTATATATATATATTTATAATTTATATTTTAATTTAAATTTTAATTATAATTCTAATAATAAGGGTATGTTAGCGAATGTTGTAAGGGTGTAAGTCGAAATTCTGTCCGTGTAACGCTACGCTATTTTTAATCATTGTAAGTTATGTTCAACCTTTTTATATTAATGTCTCGTAGCTAAGTTATTATTATGCTTATTTAAAACGAAGTAATCATGATGTTGAGCTAATTACTAAAATTGGGTAATTGGGCTTTGTACCATAATTGGGGTTTGGACAAAAGAACGACACTTGTGGAAATTAGACTATGGGCAATTAATGGGCTTTATATTTGTTTAACTAAATGATAGTTTGTTAATGTTAATATAAAGATTTACAATTGGGCGTCCTTATAAATTACCATATACACTCGATCGGACACGATGGGCGGGGTATTTATATGTACGAATAATCGTTCATTTAACCGGACAAGGGAATGGATTAATAGCCACTAGAATAATTAAAACAGGGGTGAAATTACATTCAAGGGTAATTGGTGTAATTGCTAACAAAGTAGTAAAACCTTGGTTTACACGCAGTTGATAACCTGGTGTATTCATTAAACAAAGTATTAAAACCTTGTTACAATTCGAATCCCCAATTAGTTGGAATATTTAACTTCGGGTATAAGAATAATTTGATGAGGACACTCGCACTTTATATTTATGACTGATGGACTGTTATGGACAAAAACCAGACGGACATATTAAATAATCCAGGACAAAGGACAATTAACCCATGGGCATAAAACTAAAATCAACACGTCAAACATCATGATTACTGAAGTTTAAATAAGCATAATTCTTTTATTTCATATTTAATTTCCTTTATTTTATATTTAATTGCACTTCTAATTATCGCATTTTTATTGTTATTATATTTAATTGCACTTTTAATTATCGTACTTTTTAATTATCGCAAGTTTATTTTATCGCACTTTTATTATTCGCAATTTCATTATCGTTATTTACTTTACGCTTAAAATTAAGTCTTTTATTTATTTAATATTTTACATTAGGTTTTAACTGCGACTAAAGTTTTAAAATCGACAAACCGGTCATTAAACGGTAAAAACCCCCCCTTTATAATAATAATATTACTTATATATATGTATTTGTATTTTTATAAAAGTAAACTAATATAGCGTTAAGCTTTGTTTAAAGATTTCCCTGTGGAACGAACCGGACTTACTAAAAACTACACTACTGTACGATTAGGTACACTGCCTATAAGTGTTGTAGCAAGGTTTAAGTATATCCATTCTCTAAATAAATAAATATCTTGTGTAAAATTGTATCGTATTTAATAGTATTTTCTGCTAAAATTAATAACTATTTTATATACACCCCGCTGCACATCACATGTTAATAATATATAGTTTCCAACAAAAATGTTAAGCAATCATTTTTAAAGAAAACACGGTCGAAGTCTAGACTCACTAATGCATCCTAACAAACTCGATAAGACACACTAATGCAAATTTTTCTGGTTCTCTAAGACCAACGCTCTGATACCAACTGAAATGTCCCGTTCATATTGATTATAAACGTTCTATATTAATTAATTTCGTTGCGAGGTTTTGACCTCTATATGAGACGTTTTTCAAAGACTGCATTCATTTTTAAAACAACCATAACCTTTATTTTATCAATAAAGGTTTTAAAAACATTACGTAGATTATCAAATAATGATAATCTAAAATATACTGTTTACACACGACCATTACATAATGGTTTACAATAGAAATATATTACATCGACATATGTTTCTTGAATGCAGTTTTTACACAATATCTTACAAACATGGACTCCAAATCTTGTCTTATTTTAGTATGCAACAGCAGAAGCTCTTAATATTCACCTGAGAATAAACATCCTTTAAACTTCAACAAAAATATTGGTGAGTTATAGGTTTAACCTATATATATCAAATCGTAACAATAGACCACAAGATTTCATATTTCAATACACATCCCATACATAGAGATAAAAATCATTCATATGGTGAACACCTGGTAACCGACATTAACAAGATGCATATATAAGAATATCCCCGTCATTCTGGGACACCCGTCGGATATGATATAAATTTCGAAGTACTAAAGCATCCGGTACTTTGAATGGGGTTTGTTAGGCCCAATAGATCTATCTTTAGGATTCGCGTCAATTAGGGTGTCTGTTCCCTAATTCTTAGATTACCAGACTTAATAAAAAGGGGCATATTCGATTTCAATAATTCAACCATAGAATGTAGTTTCACGTACTTTTGTCTATTTTGTAAATCATTTATAAAATCAACATGTATTCTCATCTCAAAAATATTAGATTTTAAAAGTGGGACTATAACTCACTTTCACAGATATTTCCTTCCTCGAAAATAAGACTTGGCCACGGATCGATTCGTGAACCTATACAAATATGTACATATATATCAAAGTATGATCAAAATATAATTACAACCATTTTTATTATGTTTTAAAGATTTGAGTGTATTAAGTCAGCTGTCCTCGTTAGTAATCTACAACTAGTTGTCCACAGTTAGATGTACAGAAATAAATCTATATATATATTATCTTGAATCAATCCACGACCCAGTGTATACACGTCTCAGGCTAGATCACAACTCAAAGTATATATATTTTTGGAATCAACCTCAACCCTGTATAGCTGACTCCAACATTACTGCATATAGAGTGTCTATGGTTGTTCCAAATAATATATATACATGGGTCGATATGATATGTCAAAACATTTGTATACGTGTCTATGGTATCCTAAGATTACATAATATATTAGAATACATGTATACAATATAAGTTAGCTAGGATATGATTTGTATAGATTTGTTAAACATTTCCCGTAGCTAAAAAGATCAAAAATATCCAATCTTGTTTTACCCATAACTTTTTCATTTTAAATCCGTTTTGAGTGAATCAAATTGCTATGGTTTCATATTGAACTCTAATTTAAGAATCCAAACAGAAAAAGTATAGGTTTATAGTCGGAAATTTAAGTTACATGTCAATTACTAAAGAGGTAGTCATTTCCGTCGAAAGAACGACATCTTGATGACCATTTTGAAAAACATACTTTCACTTTGAGTTTAACCAAGATTTTTAGATATAGTTTCATGTTCATATGAAAAATCATTTTTCCATAAGAACAACTTTTAAATCAAAGTTTATCATAGTTTTTAATTATCCAAACCAAAACAGCCCCCTGTTTCACTACGACAGCGTATATCCGATTTTATGGTGTTCATCGTGTTTCCAGGTTTTAAATCATTAAGTTAGCATATCATATAGATATAGAACATGTTTTTAGTTAATTTTAAAAGTCAAGTTAGAAGAATTAACTTTTGTTTGCGAACAAGTTTAGAATTAACTAAACTATGTTCTAGTGATTACAAGTTTAAACCTTCGAATAAGATAGCTTTATATGTATGAATCGAATGATGTTATGAACATCATTACTACCTCAAGTTTTCTGGATAAAACTACTGGAAATGAGAAAAATGGATCTAGCTTCAAAGGATCCTTGGATGGCTTGAAATTTCTTGAAGCAGAATCATGACACGAAAACAGTTCAAGTAAGATTTTCACTCGAAATAAGATTGTTATAGTTGTAGAAATTGAATCAAAGTTTGAATATGAATATTACCTTGAATTAGAAAGATAACCTACTGTAAATAACAAAGGTTCCTTGATCTTAGATGATTACTTGGAATGGATTAGAAAGCTTGGAAGTAAACTTGCAAACTTGGTAGTATTCTTGATTTTTATGAAACTATACTTATGGAATTTATGAAGAACACTTAGAACTTGAAGATGGAACTTGAGAGAGATCAATTAGATGAATAAAATTGAAGAATGAAAGTGTTTGTAGGTGTTTTTGGTCGTTGGTATATGGATTAGATATAAAGGATATGTAATTTTGTTTTCATGTAAATAAGTCATGAATAATTACTAATATTTTTATAATTTTATGAGATATTTCATGCTAGTTGCCAAATGATGGTTCCCACATGTGTTAGGTGACTCACATGGGCTGCTAAGAGCTAATCATTGGAGTGTATATACCAATAGTACATACATCTAAAAGCTGTGTATTGTACGAGTACAAATACGGGTGCATACGAGTAGAATTGTTGATGAAACTGAACGAGGATGTAATTGTAAGCATTTTTGTTAAGTAGAAGTACTTTGATATGTGTCTTGAAGTCTTTCAAAAGTGTAAGAATACATATCAAAACACAACATGTATATACATTCTAATGGAGTCGTTAAGTCTTCGTTAGTCGTTACATGTAAGTGTTGTTTTGAAACCTTTAAGTTAACGATCTCAATTAATGTTGTTAACCCAATGTTTATTATATCAAATGACATGTTAAATTATTATATTATCATGATATTATGATGTATGAATATCTTTTAATATGATATATACATTAAAATATCATTACAACGATAATCGTTACATATAAGTCTCGTTTCGTAATTCTTGAGTTAGTAGTCTTGTTTTTACATATGTAGTTCATTGTTAACACACTTAATGATATATTTAAATATCATTTTATCATGTTAAATATAGTTTATCAATATCTTAATATGATACATATGTATTTAGCAGACGTTATCATAACGATAATCGTTATATATATCATTTCGAGTTTCTTAACTTAGTAATCTCATTTCTTATGTATATCACATATTGTTAATATACTTAGTGAGATACTTACTCATCATAATCTCATGTCAACCATATATATATATATATATATATATATATATATATATATATATATATATATATATATATATATATATACCACAACATGTAGTTTTTACAAATTTGTAACGTTCGTGAATCGCCGGTCAACTTGGGTGATCAATTGTCTATATGAAACTTATTTCATTTAATCAAGTCTTAATAAGTTTGATTGCTTAACATGTTGGAAACATTTAGTCATGTAAATATCAATCTCAATTAATATATATAAACATGGAAAAGTTCGGGTCACTACATAATGTGAAAGGAATCTTATGTTCTTCGTTAATCTTGAAAACAAGTTGTTTCAAGCTTAAAAAAACAAAGCGTGTTTGATTTATACTGTGGAGATCAGTCCCAGGGGGAGTGAATGTGAGAGAGAAGGTGTAGTTTGAATTTGAAAAGTGTTGTGTTTTAAAATTTTTCCAAAGTCAAGACCACCGGCTGACTATAATTACCTCCGGCCGAAGGACTTGGACACTCGACCGAGTGTCTTGACCATCGGGCCGAGGCCGTTGACCATCAGACGATGGTCACTGACAGAGTATAAAAGGGCCCAAAGTCGATCGGGTCAGTCACTTTGTGTAATTTAGGAGATATTTACATCGATTTTTAAGTGAAAGAGAAAGGAGTTTTCGTTCGTGTGTTTTGTGCATCTTTTCTTTGTGATTCTAGCGCCGTAAACGAGGTAATCTAACTCGATTTCATTTAGTTTAAATCGTAAATTTTGTGTTCAAAGTATAAACTGTCAATCGAGTGATTTATGTGAGTTATCTGTTGAAATTATTGATGTATATGTGTTAATCGGCCCCTTTAGCAGCTATTATGACCAAGATTCGAACCAGAAACAACGGATTGATCAAATTGAATGATTTAAAGAAACAGATCTGATGAACTACCTCCGGTCAATGGTCTCTGACCATCGACCGATGGTGTCTTACACTCGGCCGTGTGACTCTACACTCGGCCGTAGGTCTTCAGTTGATCAGTTTGTTGATGTGTTTTAGACCAACTGCCGTAGGTCTAGACCATCGAACCGATGGTCCAGTCCATCGACTGATGGTAATTTAATTGGACCGATGGTGGGTTTTTATGCTTAAATCTGAATGAATTTTAGGTTTCTGATAATATTTGTTATGCATATCTAATGCTAGTGCTTGTAGTCTGTATTAGAATGTAAGGTGGTTCCTTTGTTGGGCAATGGATGTTTAACATCGACCGTAGGAGAATTCTAGCTAGTGGATGACCCATCTTAGTGGAACAAAAGGTCATTGCGACTCGACAGACCTATAGTCCTTGGGAACAGATTGGGTGTCAAGCTTTCTTAGACATCGGGGATTACTTCTGTCATGAATTACTGTGCGAATTTTATGCCAATGTTGCCCTAGAAGATAGTAAAAAGAAGTTTGTGCACTCAGGTATTTGACCTACAGTATAAGTGGACTTTGGAGGAATTCTCAAACCTGTTGAATGTTCCTCACACTGGGGTTAAAATACTGTATCCTAGCAAAGATCTAAGAAAGATTCTCAACAGATTCAAACTGTCTGACATTATTGCAAGGTTATGCAAGCCAGGGAAAGGAGTTAATGGTGGTAGGGTTGAGATTAGTGATGAAGATGTCTCACAACAACATGAGATACACTTGAGAATCATCAAAAGGAATGTGACATTTAGGAAAGAAGGAGATAATCTGTTGTCTGGCACTGAAGCTACGCTTTTGTATTGCCTACTAGAGGGTATTCAAGTGAATATGGGCCACTTTCTCATTCATGTGATGAAAGATTTTCTTGAGATGGAAGAACTATTTTCACATGCAGCTTTATTGCATAACTTGTTTGAGAAACTTGGTGTGATTCAACATGAAGAAAAGCTAGTGCCAGAGAATCCCATTATGAGATGAATGATTCTGAATCTATGTTTCTGGGTTTGTTTTGTTATTATGTATTTTTAGCTTGATATGCAATTCGATGATGCTAGCTTGTTAGCATTGATACAATGTTCTATGTCTGTAATAATCCTACTTTGGACATGTAATCGTGTAACCGTGATCTTGTTCTATTAGTCTAAATAATGTAATATATTATGTGATGATCAAACTGTGATATCTAATAAGTCATGAATATATGATGCTGATTTGAAATTGTGTTTGCAGTTATTGTTAATCATGTCAGGTGTTCAGATAGATCAAGAACAGGTAGCACTTGGATCTGAGACTGAATCATCAGGTGGACCAGAATCAGTTGATCTTCCAGGATTGAAAGCCTGCAGTGGTTCTAACTTGACTGCTTGTTTAAGTGATAAGGGTCCTAATGCTGGCAAATACAAGGGAGTGATTGAGTTCTTAAAGCGTTCTCGAATCTTTGGTGCTATATCTATGCCTTGTACTGCGTATTATTCTCATCAGAGAGAATTCTGTAAAAATGCAAGAGTTGAGACTATAGATGATCGAAAAGTGATCGTGAGTTCTGTATGTGATCAAGAGATAAAGATTTCTGAGGACATGATTCGTAACACATTCGTATTTGAGGATGATGAGGACATGCCCAAGAAGCTGTCTAAGACCAAGATTACAGGGTGTATGTTAAGGTGTAAGTATACTGGTGACATTACTCGAGCTACCATCAAGAGAAGTGGGTTCACTCCACCGTATAGATACTTGTCACTGGTTGTGGCTAAATTTTTGAGTCCATTACAAGGCGGGTTTGATGAACTTAGTGAGATCTATCAGGGAATGTTTGCAGCGTTTGTTTTGAAAGCTGATTTCAATTTCTCGGGAGTTATCTTTGATATGCTAGTGGAGAATGTGACAAGTCGGTTGTATTTGATTTATCCGAGGTTCCTACAGATTATGATCAATCGTCAAACTGTTGACTTGCCAAGATTGAAGAAAGATATCATTGAGTTGAAGCATATGACAGATCTTACTTTCAATCGACTGAATCAGAAGAAGAGTGCTAGTGATGGCAAGCTTGTGTGTCATCTTGCGAGAGAGAATTATCAGTGTCCTCGAGGGAAGAAGTGGAGAAATGATAATAGCTTATCTGATCGAGAACCTGATTTTGTGGTGGCAAACAGTGATGAAGAAGTCGATCAACCCGTGAATAATCAAGTTGCAGGTGGTTCAGGTACTGGTGGTTTAGTTGATGATTTAGGCGATGTTAATCCGAATGTTGGTGCTGAGGAAGCTCTGAGAGGTGAACGAAGAAGAATGGTTGAAGATGAGGGTTCACAGGTGTCTACAAAGTTGAGACCGAAGAAGAGGTTTAGATTTGTTTACAAGAATCCAGGTGGATTTGCTACTGGTGCTACTCAGGGTACTCAACCTTCACAAACTCAAGGACAACAACCTCCACTACAACAAACCCAATCAGCTCATCAATCACCGCCCGTGGTACAACAAGTGTCTCAAGAGACAGTTTCAACTCCTACTCCTGATGCTCCTCCTCATGCTGGAACAGAAGGAGGTGTTGGTTCCTCGACTCTTCGTAATTTGAACGATCTATATGTTCAAGCCATGGCTGATAATTTGAGAATGAAAAAGGAAATGGATGAAAAGTTTGAGAAGCTGACAGAGGAGAACAGAGTTAAATCTGAGGATGTTGATAGGTTATCTATGCAAGTTGATCTGTTGCAGAAGAAGGTTGGTGATCAATCGTTGTTATTAACTGAGGCAAAGAGAGAGGCGGCACAAGCTAGAGAGTTGGCTGCTTCAGCTATTGCAAAGGTGTCTGCCTGGGAAGAAAAGTTTGATTTGATTGAGATTACAGAAGATGAGCCGGATAACAGAATGATGGAGGCTCCTGGTTCTTCACATGCTACTGCACTGTCAGTAATTCCTCTTAAAATTGATTATAGTTTTAGTGATTTCTTTTCTAAACAGGATGAGCTCAAGCATTCTGTTGTTTATGATGAACTAGAAGAGGGAGAGATCCCTCACAACCTCTCTAGAGAAGAGCTGGACGAACTGGTGCATCTAGAGCAAGAGGAAGCTAAAGTAGCTGACGCACAGTCCGGCGATTCTCCATCTGAGGATGAATCCTTTGGTCCAGAGATTACTGAGGATATGAGTGTTAGAGATGTTGATGGTCTGGTTGAAGATGTTACTCATGAAGATTTTCCTACATATCGAAATGATAAAAATGAAGATCTTCCTGGTTTTGAGGAATTGTTTAGAACAAATGATGAGGTTTTGGATCGAAAGTGTAAAGAGAAGGAACGAACTGAAGTCTTGCCTGAAGGATTTTTGCCAATCAAATATCATAAGGAACGAACTGAGAAGTTAGAAGTTGATTGGAGAGATATTCTGAGAATTAGAAAGTATTGTGAGAAGCCGAAGCTTGAACCGAAGTATTTGAAGATGATAAATCTGAGAAAGAGTGCAAAAGGAAGAATTTTAGCCTGGGCTTATATTGAGGAATTCAACATGTTTGCGGTTAAACGAGAATTTAGTGTTGATTACTTTAAACATGGACACGAATTCAAGTCACTACCGTACTTTGAGCTAATGCAGATTGTCAGGTTAAGGATGTTGTATTGTGGAATGAACGATCGATCTTCATTACTGGTGAAGAAGATCCGAATTACTTTTAATTCTCCGAATTGGGAAGGTTTTAGGCCACAGTTTCCTAGGATTAGTTACAAAGTTAATCCTAGAACTGGTGAATCTCGAAGAATTGTAAAGTACAAGCGGGCAAAGACTATGAAGAAGGTACCGTTGAAGAAGCTGCCGCAAAATTGGAGTCAGAGGTTCAGATGGTGGTTTTATGATGATCGTTCAGAAGAAGCTGTGATTGTGCTTGATAAGGTGAATGAAAATGATATTGAATGCATTCGTGTATTGGATCCGATTTGGCTGCGAAACTGTACCGATGCTGATATTTTTACGTTGTATTATAATCGTATGCTCTATCGACGCGAGAATAAGGTGCAGGCTGAACAGTATGTGAAAGTAGCTAAGTTATGTTACTTGAACAATATGGTGATCGATCCGTACGAATGAATTGAATGACGACTGAAGATTTTTTTGATATAGAACTAGGTCTTAGGGGGAGTTTGTTGGTGCATAATCCCGAGTTCTATTTTGTAATAAGTTCTATTCGTATTGTATTTTCTATTTCAATCGTGTAAGGACTACGTCATTAATACATTGTGTTTGGATTGTTTAATATAATGACGTGAAATGGTTCGAGCAGTTTGGTTGGCTGCTCAGACCATCGACCGATGGTAGAGACCATCGGTCGAGGGACTATCACCATCGGCCGTAGGTCCCAGACCACCGGCCGATGGTCACTGTGATTATATATAAATACGGGTTTTGGGTATCATTGTTATGTTACACACCCTACACCCTCTAGCCGTCGTTTATTGCTGTGATCATTGTCCCAGACCATACCCCAACCGAATACACTCATCTAGGCGTCGATTCTATCAATATTTCATTGGTTAGATTGATCCCAAAGTGAAACTAGTATTCGATTCACTCTAGGTTATTGTTTTCCGCCTTTAATCTAGATACAACGTTTAATCTAAGGTCCAAGATCGTCTACATCAACAATTCACTACACTGCACCTGTACCACCAGAGGCGGAGCCACACACATAAGAGTGTGGACACGTGACACCAACCAATTATCCATGACTTCACACACAAACAGCCCATCTAATGTAAAAAATGGGGATATTTTGGAGGTGACCCCATCAACTATATTTGGGCCACATATGATTATAATATAATATACTCCGTATGAAAATTGATCTAAATGAAACTTCTGAGTATGCGTCGGTTTCAATTGATATCAAATTTTCCCAATTGAATCTATATATAGTATTTGAAAGTATCGATAATAACATTTAAAACCCATTAAAGGAATCTCCCATTATAACAAGTTATATATTATTAACTAATTTAAATAATTGACGACTCATAAAGTTGATTATCTTTGAGGGGCGAGGCGATGTTTTTAGCGAGCATGTGAGTGTGTTTTTAGTGTTTTACGTAATCGGATGAATGATGAATTTCTAAACGGTTGTTTTTTGGGTGCTATAGAAAGAGAAACACTTGTTAGTGTTAATAAAACAATTATGGATGGTTATTTGCAAATGAAAGATCGTAGGGGACATTTATGTATGACAATAATTTGAGTTTTTTTTATAGTTAGATATCGTTTGGATGTTAAATTTTATGACTCGATATATTTCAATTTTATTTGGTGACACCAACCCTCTAAAATCCTGGCTTCGCCACTGTGTACCACTTCATTATTCTACCAATTTATTATCAAGAATCTAAATATATGCATACATATACAACCTATAAACATCAATTTTAAGTTGCAATAAAATCATGAAAAACAACATAAAAACACAACAGAGCTACACGTATTGACAATTGACAAGTTCGCCTCAAAAACCATGAACCTGTAAACAGATGAAAGCAGACTGAATAACTGATCAACCAAAAAATCCGGCTAGAAAAGAAACCGAGTCGAATAGATTTTTCAGTTAAGTTATCTCAAGTATACTCTAAACTGTCACATCATCCTACATAACTTTTTAAAAAATATATTATACTGTAGCATTATATCAACATACGTTCTTTTTACTAAATTCGTATAAACAAAAACACCAACATTGAATGCAGCCTATGTTATAGCTTATACGGAAAATAATGTATAATTTATAGTGGTGAAGGGTGGGAAAAAGTACCCGTTGTACGTATGTATATCATTGTGCTATATGCTGTGTAAAATACGGATGCCTCAAAGCATATTCAATGGTCAATTGATCTTCCTGTTGTACAATTTATAATAAGATTTTTTAACGTTCAAAATAATGAAGATAAACAGCTACATAAAATAAATAAAACCAGGCAGGCATAAATACCAAAGTTCAACATATTCAGAATCCTATATCTGCAGACAAAGATAGAAAACACTTTCGACGTTTTTGAATGAATCAACTAAAGGTTGCTAGATAGGTTGGTTAGGTAACTGGCCAAAAAGGGTTCGGGCAGAAATTACTCATTTTGGATGGGTCAACGCGAGTAGGGTTAGGTGGAAATACAAACACCTTTCACCCATCTTCAAACCATACAAAGTGTTACCTTTTTATAATTCCAATAACTATATGATTACAAAATCATCTGAATCTTTCAAAGAAACAATTTAGAAGGTTATATATCACTTCCTCATGTGATGTGATATACTACATCAATAACAGAAACAACAATAATTTCAAATATAAACAGAGTTGTTGAATAGTGGAAGCTTGAATACAAATTATGTTGAATTAACAAAAGAAAACGTATATTGTATCACTTGCACTTCCAAATCCCAAATTGGTTCCGCGAAATTAAAAACCCTAGGGCTAAAGCAGAGTCGCTGCTACCAGGAAATCAACACCCCTAAAGACCCACCGCAATAACCGCTAACAGGTTTTCAGAGATGCCAGGCAACAGGAATTAAAACCGCCGCCGATAACATCCTGATGAAGCCACAGAAATCGCCCAGGCCGATAGATGAAGGAACAATTTTAGCAGCGATTAATTACGGCGAAGCTTCGTGAGGGGGGAAAAAAAAAAGAGATTGCAGGATGGATTACGTGAGTTAGTATGTAGTTAAATTATGAAATGATTAAACGTAACCCTTAAAACTACATTTACCATTTTCCTATACTAAATTATATATACTTTGGTAAATTTTTCAAGCCTAATTCCTGTAGCAAATTTCATGTAAATACCAATTCTAGTAGTAGCCAGATAATGAACATACAAATTTCCACCAAAATTCAAATGATCTAATTTAAATAACATATTTATATTTATATACATATATACATACTTAAAATATAATGTACAAATTCACAAAAGCTGATGTCTTGATATATACTAATAAACAAGTTTATTGTTCATCACCAAGAAAAAGGAGACAAACTTCTTATAGCATTGTTTATGAACCGTAATTTCCCAGCTTTCCTCTTACTCTTGTAATTTCTTTAAATGAGGAAGTAAACAAATCAAATCCAAATATCAAAATGCGATTTTGATGAGATATCAAAGTCACATTCAATCAATTTGAGGAAATTGGATCTCCAACACTCATCTGATGTTGATTACAACCAAAGTTTCAAAAATTCCGAGAACATTGAGGTCTTTCCTCATTGCCTTGTATAGCTTCGTGGTTATAATAAATTCATAATTGCTTTTCAAAAAAAAAAAAACAACCAAAGTTTCAAACTTTCTAAAAGATGCTACACGCTAACCAATTTTTTTGCAGAATATAAAATCAGCAAGGGTTTTAGTTAAAACTGTGATACAATCAAGCAAAAACGATAATACGATAACCAGTAGTATTTTAGATTCACCATCTAAATGTTTTTACATCTGATTTTTAACAATAAATATTCATCACTTGGCATCGTCCTGCTCCAGAATAGAGATGTGTTGGTCTAAGCCTTATCCACCTGCAAAACGAGTAGATTATTGTTAGCCCATACAACCTTTACAAACCAAAGAAGCCCAATTGGACACATCAAACCACAAACCAGCATAAACTTATAAGAACCAAGAGATGCTATTTTTACCTTCCTCATGAGGATAAATAACCTTTGATCAAGCTCGAACTTTGCTGCAATTGAGGGGTCACCCCTTAGCAACATCAGTAAACCACCAAAGGAAACATAAATGTCCCTGAAAAGCAATTTAAGGTAAAATTCAGTGTCATTAAATTAAATCAACAGCATAAAAGAAGCATAATACTAAGATTATTAACCAACATACGCTTTAACATTGGCTCCAGAACCTTCCTCAGAGATCCTATACAACTTTCCATGCATCACGTATTCAAATTTACCAGCAAGCGACTTTCGGCCACCCTAGTAATGAGAAACTAATGCATTAAGTCCTCAAACCATTTCGATGATATTGTAACATTAATCGATTTTCAATATAAGACACTAAAAGGACTATTTTATGACAAAAGTGTAGACGTTACGGGAGTGAAAAATCCAGTGTCAGGGGTTCCATCCAAATTCAAGGTAGTTGCTAAAACCATCATAAACTTGTCGCCAACATGCATAGGATAAACATCCGTATTCACATCCAGCTGCATGTACATGTCAAACTGATCGCTACGTGCTTCGACACGGTTAACTATACAACACGTTTAACAAACAAACAAACAAGGATGTCACTATGCATTCAGAAACAAGCATTGATCATGTTGTGTTCCTAAATCAATATTTCCAGCATAGATTTTATGCTTGTAAAAAGCCCACATAAGCTTTACTGTAATTTATCAAGATTCAACTAAAGTATGCAACTTGTATATAGTAGTTTACTTTACTCAAACTGAGCACCCAGAATACACAGTTGATATTATTTACAGTAATTTTTGGATAATTCATAAAACTCATAACATTCGGGCCAAAATGCCAAATGTAACCTTTAAAAATGTAAGTCAATAGCTACTCTACCAATGAGGAGACAATTACAATGGTATGTCTAAGCACTGTCTTAAGTACATACTTCATGTGACCCAGAAATCAACTTGATCAATCGAGTATAATGCACGGTAGATTCAAGTCACATAATACTAGTTACATTGATATATCACATGCAGACATATACAGATAAATATGCACAAATTGGGAAGACCCTTAGCTTATATTCCGAAAAACCACCAATGCATAATGAACAGCAGCGATCAACCACAGCTAAAACTAGTGCCTCAAATATGTTTCAGAAACATACTAAATTACTAACCGCATGAATACTTGTCTAGCTTCTTTAAAAATTAAAGCAATCATCCAAAATAAATATATCCATTAGTATTTTGAAATAGAAATTTCTTACTGTCCTGAAAGCTAAAAGAGGGTTTTTTTTAAGGATGACATGAGTAAGCGAAAAACTTAATCTTGTCATTAATATTGGTTACAATAATTTTAAGCACCACAACAGACCAATAGAGTTCGAAACTCATCTTACTTTAAATGTTTATATTTATATATATATATATTTTGTAGACAATGTAACCATCCTTTTCACAAAGAAGATAATAATTTGCAGAATTTGTAAAGCATAATCTACATATATCGTGTTTTCTTTTGCTGGGTAGATATTACTGTAACCAGATTACAAAAGAAACCCTAAATTTAGATTTACAATCAGTAATGTTCGGAGATGAAGATGGGAATAAAGAAAGGGGAAAACCTTTATCAAATTTCTTGCCATCAGGGTCAAGTTGATCAACCCTAAATATGTCTTCAAATAGGGTTTCAACCATCTTTACTTTTTCAGCAGCAAAACCAAAAGTGATACACCTATTAATAATGTAAAATCTAAAATGAAAGAGCTTATTTAATCAATAATCATTGATAGTGGAACATATAACAAGTGATTCAAGAGTAAACGAACCTGGATACAAACAAATTGAGAAAATATTCGAACTATTGATGCTTGTGGAACTCAAAAGCGGAGACCTCGTGTGTGTGTGTGTAAAGGGTTTTTTATAACAATTTCAATTCTAATTTTGAGGGTTTATTGGATGGGAATTCATAATTCCAACTCTCTTTTTTCATACATCCACTCAATATTATCAACACTATTCCGGAGCAGCTCGAGCTTTTCGGCGGGATCTTTCATTTTACATAGCTTTGTATATGCATTGTTTGTTTGTCTTCTATTTCTATTTATGCATGCGTATGTAGGTTTTCCCATATGTATGCGTGTAGGTGGATATCTATGAATATACGTTTGTATGTTTTTGTAGGTTTTGGTAGATACGGTTTTCTGTATGTTTGTAGGTTTATTTTTTTTATAGTCTGGTTTGCTTTGATATGATTTTATCTGTATGTGGACATATATGTTTATTGCTCATTTAGTGCAGCTTTACTTTATACGTCTTGTGCTCCGCAGAACGCCCTAAGATACGTTTTTTTTTGTTTTTTTTTATTTTTTTAATACGGCTCTGTTTCGGGAGCCATCAGCAAGCGTCTACGTATTGGCGACTTGACTGTCGCTTAGAGCCTAAATCGAATCCCAGGCAACATTTTAAAACCCATGGAAATTTGCTCCACCATTTTCATGGCGATGGTTTTTTTTTTTTTTTTTTTTTTTTTTTTGGCCGGAGGTCCGTTGCAAGCAATCTCTTTATCCGTCGAACATAGAGAGGGATGACTTTCGCTACTCTTGTGAGTGTTTCACTCGGGGTGGTGAAATGATTTCTCTTTGTCCTAGGGTAGAGGAAGGATTGTCTACGTCTCACCTCCCCCATACCCTACAAGTGTGGGATTGGGTATTATTGTTGTTGTTGTTGTTGTTGTATATGTACAAGTGACAAACGGTCCATGTGTTAAAGACCCGTTTAGATGTCGGTGTTGTTAACGTTTTTGAAAAGGTATCCGTTTCGGACGTAGTTAGTCTCGTTTTGTTCGTAAAATTATTTTAAGTTTAATGGTAGTAGCGCTGAAAATTAATTAGTGATGGGTAGAAAGATAGGGCCCGTTAAAATTTACGGTAAATTTTTATTTTTGATTTAAATAAAAAATTGAAGCTACGCTTTTAACCCCTGCAGAATTTAAGGGTCCAAAATAGTTGAGGGGGCAAAGTGAAAACTCAAGTGTGAAAAGGGGGTGTTAAACGACAACAAAAACAACGCGAACGCCACAAGTTCCCCTGTGTTTTAGTGTGTGTGTGTATAGCCAACCTGTATGTATATGTATATATATATATATATATATATATATATATATATATATATATATAATACCCTTAAATCATGTTTTACACAAATTTTTTGATATAATATATTTGAGGATATTTCCGTAAGAAAGCTATCATATTAGAGTGAATATATCATTTACAAGTTTGAAAATATCACCGTTCTTATTGGATCGACTGTCTCCAATTCTCGGGTTCCAAATCTCTAAGGGTAAGTAGGTGGTGGTGTAATTAGTTATTTTGTTACTTGGTTATTGGTAAGGTGTTTTTTTTTTTTTTTAAACGGTAATATCGAGATCGAATGTTCTCATTTGTTACTCACACACGCGTTAGGAGGAAACCCAAATCGCGACGATGTTGGCAGTACCATCGAAGGTTGGGAAAACCCCCCATAGACCTTCTCAAATCGCATTGATGGTAACAGTATCATCAAATGTTGGAAACTTCTTGCTTGGAATGAGAAGCAAACTTGGGTTGACAGTACACCAAGTTATCTCACCCCATACCATTCAAGTTAAGCTTCGGTGGTGGTGTTTTTGGTTTGTTAGCTTCTTGTTACGTAATTATCTCTTATGTTGCATTGTGGTCTTTTTAAGAGGTATGACTTTTAGCGTCTTGGCTCTTTTTTGTTTTGCTTGGTTAGTTTGTGTAGCTTGCTAGGTGTTTAGTTTTCGTGAGCCGGGTCGATTAATGATTGTAATCTTCGTTTAGTTCTTTTCTCTTTCCGAGAAAAGAGCTCGTTTATATACTTCTCATTTAAAATATACATATATATATATATATATATATATATATATATATATATATATATATATATATATATATATATATGACTTACGCCGACGTGAACGACCTATGTAAAATTATGCTTATGAATCTGGCTAAAGGCGGCTGTAAGATTAGATATAGTCTTATATATATACTAGATTTTTAATTATTCTGGATTTGAATTTAAGAGCTTTGTTAAAAAAAGAGTCACGTCTAACATTGCAGATTACAACTTGCTTCCATTACGATTGTACTACGTACTTTACGTACATAACCAGGTAAGTTATCAATACTAGTAAGTATTCTAATGTCTTCTACATCTCTATTGTGTACTGTATATCTCATTGAAAAAGAGATGTTAAATAAATCATATAAGATGTTGTAGATAAACAAAATAAAAATAGACTGTGGGTGTGTTTGGATGAAAGTAGCTGGAGCTGGAGCTTGTAGCTGCCTGGGGCTGAAGCTTATGAGATAGAGCTGGAGAACTGAAGCTTATTCTTTAAGCTGGTAGCTGGAGCTTATTATTTTTTATAAGTGTTTGGTAAACTAGCTGGAGCTTATTTTCCAGTTCATAAGCTCTACTTTTTTTCATAAGCTACTAAAAGTAGTTTATTTTTTCAGAGCTTATGATTTTCATAAGCTCTACTTTTTTTCTCTACCAAACGAAGCTTATGACTTGGAGCTGATTAAAATCATAAGCTCAAACTCCTATAAGCTCCTATAAGCTTCCATAAGCTCCAACAAGCTCGTCACCCAAACACACCCTGTAAAAGGTTTTGGTGATCTGCTTACTGCTGCATATATTAAGCAACAAGAATAAAAGGATAATAATCGACTACTTCAACATAAAACTTTACTTTGGCATAGCTTCAAAAAGACAGACGACTCATAAATTAATTAAACGGCAAATCATTCGGCCAACCTCGCCACAAGTGACTATCTTCTCATTTCTGTGTAGTAGTCATCATGATCACGCCTGTATAAGAAAGGCTGTCAAGTCAACTGGTAGTAGTACAAGTTCTATCAGCATTCCAGTATTCCACATCTCCCAATCCACCGTTAGTTTAAAACAGTTAGGCACGTTTTTATACATACAACACACAAACTTTACACAAATTGATCAAATAAAACAAAGCTTATTCTCGTTTGTCTTCAGCCAGATCTTCAGTTAGCCCAATAAGATGATCGGTTGAAGCAGAACCTTTCTTTTCCTTTCTTTCCATTATCATTCCAACTTCACCAACATCGACTTTCACTCCACTAGTAAGCGATATCGCCTCCTCATCGTAGTCATCTCCTGTGTCCCCCGCATACGTATATCTAAAACCACACAACCAACATCTTATTCCTCATAACTTCTAAATCACTCAATATAATAGTAAAATGGGCGGGTCAAAAAAATATGTTGAGGATAAAGTACCTGGTGGGATTGCGAGAAGGCGCCCAAAGGATGCATATAACTACCAAGAGAATAAGCCAGCAGTGACCAGAAAGCAGGAATGATCCAGTATATACGCCATAGCTCACTAATTGGGTCGGTTGCATTAAAGTATAGCTGCAACATTCATTTAAAATCATTAAGAAATAAGAAAAAAAGATAATAACAGAAGACAGATACTGATTACATCATCGAAACAGTACCTCATAGCCAATCCAAGCAATAGATAGTAGCACAAAAAGTGCTAGGGCATTTGTGAACTTTCTATAAACCTCAAGTTTAGTAATGCTCCTCCTCATCTAAAGATTATTTTTTATAAGCAAATTAGTTCCTGGTTTTCGTATGGATTATGTATGAAGATCTGAAAAAAACAATGTACCTGAAGCTTCTCTAGTGTCTTAGATAACGATGAAAATATCCACAAAATAAACCAGGCATCCAAGAATGCAACAGGCAACACCAGATAAAGTTTGTTTCTTCCTGAAAAATCACTAATGTTTCCCAAGTTTT